>NC_088864.1:12839176-13139176 GCF_032884065.1 Artemia franciscana
AAACTTTGTGATTCCTGGGTCATTCTTAAAAAAAATGGAACAAAAATTGAACTCCATTGTAAGGAACAAAGGCATTAACGAAAGGCCGAGCCCCCTCATAAACGTAATAAAATTATACGAATATTGAAGTTCGCTATGTAAGTGACGTATATTTATTACTAATAAAAACTTTCCAAATAAAATTAAAAGTTCTATTAGCCTTTTTAAGTAACCAAAAAAATTGGAAGGCAACTAGGCCTCTCCCCCCTCTCCTCTTTTTCAAAATCTTCCGATCAAAAGTTTGAGAGAACCAAAAAAAGTAATATTGATATCTAAGTTTTGTTTGATTATTCAGGTACGGTGAGCCTAGATCAAAACATGCATTAATTCTATAACAATCAGAAATTAAATTAAAAACAAATCTTTTTAACTGAAAGTAAGGAGCGACATTAAAACATAAAACGAACAGAAATTATTCTGTATATGAAAGGGCCTGTCCCCTTTTCAATACCCCACTCTTTACACTAACGTTTGACTTTTTCTCACAACTCTACTTTAAAAAAAAATATAAAATAACTTTACCATTAAAAGCGCGGCGTTGAGGAGAGGGCAGCTCCTTTTATATATGGAATAATTTCTCTTCGTTTTAACTTTTAATTTCGTTCCTTACTTTCAGTTTAAAAAAATTGTTTTTTATTTCACAGCCCAAAGAAGCGGGATTGTAAAACATTTTTTGTACAGCCTATTGTTTAAAAAACAGTCAGTTAGCAGGGAAATCATAACGAAGCATCTAGTAAATCTTAATCCGGTTTTCGGTTCGTCCATGCTTCAGAGCCATATTTGACTAGTGTCATCCCTGTAGCTTCCAAAATTCTTATCTTGGTTTACAGACTTATCTTCATATTCATCCAAAGTTTTTTCAACTGTGAAAAACTCCCTCACACTTTTATCCTGGATCCCTAAATCGTCAGTATAAACTAAGTCCAGGAGAGTTTTTCTCCTGCTCATTTGATTCGGCAATCTTCCATTGCCTTCCCCATTTTCTTTAAGACAACGTCCGTCAGAATGATCCAAATAGAGGAGGATCGAACACAACCCTGCTCAGCTTCTGATTAATATGAAACTAGCTGCTAACCTCATTTCCTATGAGGTCAAAAACAGCAGTGTTGTTTTTGAACATAGCACTAGTAACTTTAATGTATTTATTTGGTATACCGTTCAAGGATAAGACCTTCGCTAAAGCTTGTCAATCAACAGAATAGAATGCTTGGTCATAATCTTTAAAATTGAGCACCAAATGTGTATGATAACTCAGGCACTTCTCAACTATTAATCTAAGAGTAAAATTTTGCTCGACACATCCTTTACCTTTTCTAAAACCACAGTTCTTCTCTTATAACTTTGTCTTCAGCATCTCATGGCATAAATGGTATAAAGACATCATATTACTTAGATATTTGCTACCGAAAGAGGCCATATTAATGCCTTTATAATTACTACCACTGATACAGTGGTTTAATTTTTAGGTACTTCCCCTTTTTCAAAAATCTTATTCGTAATCTTAAATAGCTTATTTCTAACCTCAGGGCCATTATATCTGAGGAATTCATTTACCACACCGTCAACACTTGAAGCCTTATAATGTTTCGATCCTTTTAGATCTATCGTTAATTCATCCCCAAGAAACAATTCCTCCTTCACATCCAAGATATCACACAATTTTTTATTTTCCTCTATATCTTTTCCTGAAACCCTCTCTCGGTTTGGTATATTCTCAAAATGTTATGCCCATCTCTCTTTAACTCTTTCTTTGTCGCTAATTGTGGCCTCGCACCTATCTTTAACTCAAACAATTCCGTGTTGACTGCTCCCTCTCAATTTATTAACAAGCCAGTAAAATATTTTACTACTGGGCCTCTAGCCACATTTTCCATATCCTAGGCAATTTCATTCTTTGCCTTTACTTCACACCTCCATTTGTCATATTTCAATACTTTCTCCACTTTCTTTACATTCCTTTGATTTTCATACAATCCATTTATCTCCTGTTTATTAAACATAAAGCTTTCTCATTAATATTCCTATCTGCTGTTTGTTAAACAAAAAACTTTCTCATTAATAGTGCTATCTGAACCCCTCACCGTTTATTCCTAAGAAACCATCAGAAACTTCAAAAATTGTTTTCTAAAATTATTCCATCTATCTTCCTCATTGTCAAATTTTAAACTCTCCAATTTAGTATTTAACTGTTCCCGGAAAGTTTCTCTCAAATTCTCATCCTAGAGTCACCAACATCATAACCTCCCGGTAGTAAGTATTAGCAGCTATTAGAAAGAGGCTATTAGTTTTAAATATTAGTAGTAGTCAGCAGAAGCCATTGATAAGTGTGTTTACTGATAGCTAAAAAAAAAACCTTTAAAAATTTCAGCTTGAAATTAACCCAAGATACTTCTAAATCTAACAATTCAGATGTATTACAGTTGGAGATATGGACTGACAGTTCAATATGTACTGATATTTATTTCTGAAAGTATTAATAATTGTGGATCTATCAGAAAGAGAAATGGATTAAAATATATCCTGTTTTCAGTAAAGTGGAAATTCAGTTCCAGTGTTTAGAAAGCACTGATTACGTTAATCTTACTTCTGTTTGTTTTAGTTTCAGCTCATGAAGTTTGACTTGGCTTTTTCTTCTAATTTCTGTTCGATTAGTGTTTCGTTTATTTATTAATAGTGATATATGGCGGTTTTATGCTTGAAGTTTTTGCTTGAATATTTTAAATCTCCTTTTCTCCATAACAACACGATTTTAGTTTAGGTATTTAAATGCTGGACAAAAACATGCAACAATTTATAGTAATAATTTAAATATAATGGGTTGGATGGATGAGTATGGGGAAAGATATTCAACTATATATGTTGAAAATCTGCATGATCAATGAGGATTTACATGGCTGACATTTTTCTGGCCTCATCATGTTAGATCCTTGAGTATTGACAACTATTAATCAACTATTCTTTACATATACTCTGAAAACTTAAACAAATTAAAAATTTACCCTGAAAAAGTCAACTTAATTCTCTTTGCCTTTCCTGACATGTCACACATGTACCCTTTTAACATGCTTGACTGCATAAAGTGCAATTTGATTTAGTTATACTTCCTCCTCAACTATACCCTGACAATTTGAACGTATTTACAAGGTGTATTTTGATTAGTTCCATACCCCCTTAAAATGCCTTGAAATTTTCAGCTTAGTACTTAAAGCCGTTATGAAGTACTACTGATAAGCACTTTTGACAAGTGGCATACATGAGGTACTTTTTGAGTTCTATTTTAGTTAAATTCAGCCCTGGCCATTCCCTGACAGTGTTACCTTAATAACCTTGGCGTTTGCAATAGTAGCTGTCGGTTTTGCATTTGAAATAGAAGGAGTGGTGGGATTAGTAGTAGTGACATCACTAGTAGTTTTTTTGTGTGCTACAGTGGTGGTAGTATTGACATACTACAGTTTATGTTTGGTTAGTTCTACATCCTCTCAAATGCCCTGATAACTTCAACTTAATCCGCTAGGAAGTTTCTAATATACTGCTGATACATTCTTCCTATAACCTGCAAGCATACAGTACGTTTCGGTATTGTTTAACATTCCCTCATCATTTGTTAAGAGATCCACCGTATACCGTTAGTCTTCAAAAGCCCCTCATCATTACCTGAAGAAAAGTAGAATTAGTAGTAGTAGAAGTAGTAGAAGTCGTAGTAGAAGCAGTAGTAGTAGTAGTAGTAGCAGTTGTAGTTATAGTAATATACATATTGTGCCTTTTGGTTAGTTAAAAATTCCCTTCAACATGTCCTAAAAGTTTCAACTTAATATCCTAAGCTGTTGCTAGGATATTCAAGATGTGTCCTTATAACAACCACCGTGCTCCTAATCTAATGGGATTCATTTCAACATCCCCCTCAACAATCCCTGAAAAATTTCCTGTTAATGCTCTTATACTTGGTCATAGTAGTACTAGTAGCAGAAGTAGTAGCATTACTAGTTGTAGTAGTAGTAGTAGTAGTAATCTGCACACAGTGTCTTTTAATTAGCTCAATATTGTCCTCACATGCCCTGAAAGTTTCAACTGAACAATCTAAGCCGTTTCTAAGATATTGCTGACAAGCCATTTAGCCAACCTTCATATTTATAATGTGCTTTGATTTAAAATAAATTCCCCCTCAATATTCCTTGGAATTTACACGTTCATGACCTTAGCCTATGGCAGTAATAATTACAGTAGCATCAGCAATATTAGTAGCAGTAGTTGTGTCAATAGAATTAGTAGTAGTAGTAGTATACTTTTAGAGTGTTTCTGTTAATGCAGCATGCCCTCTAAATTTTAGCTTTGCGCTCTAAGCCCTCCCTAATTATTGTTGATACCCCCTTTTTGACAGCCTGCATGCGCATATCTTGTTTTGATTTAGTTAAACCTCTTTTTCACTATTTTCTGAAATCTTACCTTAACATCCCTTGTCTTAGTAGTAGTTTGAGCAGAAATAGTACTGTCAATAGTAGTAGCAGTAGTAGTACTAGTAGTAGTAGTAGCAGTAGTAGCAGTTTCTAACTGCTAATGTAGTTAGATACACCCTTTTGAAAACTTGTATGCATTTAGTGTTTTTGAGTGGGTTTATACATTTCCCCTCTCTTCAATAATTAAACGCTCTGTGTAAACTATGGTCAAGCTGCATGTCTTACAGCCCTTGTCCCAAGCGCTCTGAGAGCTCTTGTCGTCACAGAAGATATAGCTATTAAAACTTCCAACTATCCTAAATAAAATTGTAGTTTCAAAATAGTTTTTTGGATAGTTTCAAAATGTTTTAGAGGAAACTCTGTAAAGGCGCGCTAATGCTTTTAATTTTCTTTCAAATGAGTCCCCTTCAAAATACATGAATCCCCAGCCTTACTTCTTTTTTACCTTACAACTGATAATTGTTTATTATAATCAGCGCCAAGCGCTGCCTATGCTTGGCATATAATACTTTTCATCCCAACAGTGCTGTCTAATTAAGGATTGAAATTTTCAGCTATCTGTTAATAACATTTGCGTTAGTAATTTAAGTTTGTATATTTTTTTTTATGTAGCAAGACTTATTGATTATGCTATAATAGACCGAAGACTGGTTGAATCAATAGTATGATACTAGGGTATAAAGGAGTGATGTTACTGATGTTAAAAGATAGATCACCATCTAGTATTGTCTAGGTTTAATTCAAAGCTAAAATTTCGGAAGAATATCTTTCTTCCTGGAATTTATGATGTTGGTAGACTCCAGGATGAGAATTTGAGAAAAACTGTCCAGGAAGAGTTAGACACTAAACTTGAGAGTTTAAAATTTGATGGTGTTGAAGATCGTTACAATAATTTTAGAAAAAGAATTTGTAAAGTTGCTAATAGTGTTTTAGGGAAAAAAGCTAGGACTACACGTAGAAATATTAATAAATAAGCTTTAAGTTTGATAGAGACGATGAGGAGCTTGTACTTATTTGCGTGATTGATCATATGAAAACAAAAGGAATGTGAAGAAAGTGGAAAAGTATTAAGATATGAACTAAGGAAGTGTGAGGCGGACACCATGGATAAAATTGCCGAGGATCTGGAAGATGCAGGTAAACGCATAATAGCAAAATATTGTACTGGTATGTAAATAAATTTAGAGGGAATAGTCAATCCGGACTTATCAAAGTTAAAGATAGGAGTGAGGCCACAATTAGTGTTAAGGGAAGAATTAAAGAGAAATGGGCAAAACATTTTGAGAATTTGATCAACAAGGATAAAGCTGCAGGAACATATGTAGATAAGTTTTTGAATTTTTGATATAAAGTTTTTGATACCTTGGATGTTAAGTGAGAAAGTTTTGTGAGAAATGATTTGCAAAAGTACTAAAAGAATTTAAAAATAATACGGCTCCGGCTGATTTTCTTAAATATGGGGGATCTGAGGTTAGAAGTAAACTATTGAAGATTATGAATATGATTTTAGAAAAAGGGGAAGTACATAAAGATTTTAAGAAAACCTTAATTAAACTACTCTATAAGATAGGTGATAAGAGTGAGTGTGGAAATTACACAGGCACAGGCCTGGTTTCCGTAGGTAGTAAATCACTTAGTAATATGATACTACTTAGGCTGAGGTATGCTGTAGACAAAGTTTTAAAAGAATAACAGTGGAATTTTAGAAAAGGTAGAGGTTGCGTCGACCAAACTTTTATTCTTAAGTTAATAATTGAGAAGAATAATTGACACCTGATGTCCTCAGTTGTATAGAGTATGAGCAAGCGTTTGATTCTGTTGATAAGAGAGCTTTGGCGAAGATCTTGTCGCTTTATAGTAAGCCGGACAAATAAATCAAAGTTATTAGTACTCTGCACGAGATTAGCACAGCTGCGGTTAAGGCAAGAAATGAGATTAGCACGTAGATTTGTATCAAACAGTTCGTAGTAACGAACTGTAGTAAATAACCAAAATTCTAAAAAACGGAATTTTTTAAAACAATAGCTACATCAAAAGAATCACATTTTAATGGTGATTTTAAATATATAAGTTTCAATACGTTTAGACTTACTCATCAGAAGTTACGAGCCTAAGAAAATTTGCCTTATTTAGAAAATAGAGGAAAACACCCCTTAAAACTCATAGAATTTTAACAAAAATCACACCATCAGATTCAGCCTATCAGAGAACACTACTCTGAAAGTTTCAAGCTCCTATCTACAAAAATGTGGAATTTTGCATTTTTTGCCACAAGTCGGATCATGGGTGCGTGTTTATTTGTTTGTTTGTTTTTTCAGGGGGTAATCGCCCAGTTGTCCTAGAATGTCGTGATATGGCTCACTTTAATGAAAATTAAATTTCTAGTGTCCTTTTTCAGTGACCAAAAAAGGAGGGCACCTAGGCCCCCTCCCACACTCATATTTTTCTCAAATTCACCGGATCAAAATTCTGAGATAGCCATTTTATTCAAAATAGTCGAAAAAACCCAATGACTATTTCATTGGTGACGACTTACTCCCCCAGAGTCCCCGTGGGAGGGGCTACAAGTTACAAACTTTGACCAGTGTATCCATATAGTAATGGTTATTGGGAAGTGTACATACGCTTTCAGGGGGATTTGTTGGTTGGGGTAAGGGGAAGAAGAACGGGGAAAGTAGGTCATCCTTGTCTTGGGTGGGAGGACGTCATAAAAAAGCTTTAAAGAAAATGGGGACTTCCTAGGATGGTAGAAAAAATAGGGTTTGATAGATTGGGATACAGGAGGAGCATGCGTAGCCGTGTTGGCCTCAGGTGGCTTGGTGATGCAGTGAGTTGTTAGTAGTACTAGTTGTAGTATTTTTTCACAAAAATAAATAGTTTGTGTTTTGGTATGGTTTATTTTCTACAAATTCTGAGGTTTTTTAATCGTTCTTAATCTTCTATATAATTTTTTTTTTACCAGTCCTGCTGCATTTGTTTATTTGTTTTCTTTCTTTTTTCGTTGTGTTTAGTCGCTCTAAATTGTGGATGTGGCCCATCTGGGCTTGTGGTAGTTATTTGTCAGGAATAACTCAAACCTTAACATAGCCATTCACATTGCACTGTTTTTTCTCTTTCATTATTGACTTTTTCTTCTTTTAGGGAATTTAATCACATGCTGTTGTGACGTCAATTGGATTGTAAGTAACATACCGTTACAGGCTCCGCTTGTCGGAGCAACCTGTGCTGGAAACGTTCTTTTGACGCAGCTTCCACCAGATTACCTCAACCCCCTGTGCCCTCCAGCTTCACTTTAATTCGAAGACTATTAAAGTTGTATGTTAATTTTGTTCATTGTGTTATCACTCTACCAAAACTATTGAAGGATAATAATAGGGGTTTACAACATGCCCCAGTATTATTTGTTTTTGGGGAAAACTAGTCACAACTAAATTATAATAGAGAAAAAAACACGATATAACAGTTTTGATGATAGGTCCATAATGCAATTAACTTCTTTGAAGGTTTTAAAAAAAACTATCTTTGAAAATTTACGTTGCTTTTGGTAAAGCTCAAACCACGCTGGTGTTTTGGAAGAATTTAGGGGAAGGCACATAAACTCCCATTTTCGATATTTTTTGTCCTATTAGCTTTGATTTGACTATTGATAGTTAGGGGTCTTTGTTTTGTCTCAAGATCCATGCTCCGTCACTATATGGGAAACCGGAACCCTCCTATTGCGGACTCATAGAAATTTGACTGCAAACGGTGGTGCTGTTTAACCTTGAGGAGCCATGCCCCGAGGAAATTGCATCGCCTTAGTGACAAAAAATAAAAAAACGAGTTTTTTTAACTGAAAGTAAGGAGCGACATTAAAACTTAAAACGCACAGAAATTACTTCGTATATGAAAGAGGCTGCTTCCTCATCAACGCCCCGCTCTTTACGCTAAAGTTTGACTCTTTCTCTCAATTCTTCTTTTTAAAACAGTAAAAAACTTTAGCTTAAAGAGCGGGGCGTTGATGAGGAAGCAGCCTCTTTCATATACGAAGTAATTTCTGTGCGTTTTAAGTTTTAATGTCGCTCCTTACTTTCAGTTAAAAAAAACTCGTTTTTTTTTTATTTAATTTCTGAACGTTTTTGAATCAATGCATGCTTTGATTGGCCCTCCGCAGAGGAATAATCAAAACAAAATTTGCATATTTTTTTTGGGGGGGGGGCTAAATGGCTTTCTCATAATTTTGATCGAATGATTTTGAGAAAAAAAGAGCGGGGGCGAAGCCTAGTTGCCCTCCGATTTTTTGGTTAATTAAAAAGGCAACTAGAACTTTTAATTTTTTACGAATCTTTTTATTGGTAAAAGATTTACGTAACTTATAAATTAGCTTACGTAAAGAACTTTTGTATTCTCATGTTTTTATTACATATATGAGGGGATTCGCCCCATCGTCAGTACCTCGCTCTTTACACTAAAGCTTAAATTTTATCCCAATTCATTAAGAATGACCCCTGAATCACAAAAGCCGTAGAATAAATAGTTGAAATTACTAAAAATACTTTAGTGTAAAGAGCTAGGTATCATAAGGAGGTGAGCCCCTTATATGGGTAATAATTTCTGTTTGTTTTAAGTTTTATTGCTGTTCCTTACTTCCAGCTGAAAAAGCTTTTTCACATTTATTTTTTATTTTTTTTTTAAATAATGCTAGTAAATCCTGATCTCCCGTCATGGAAGTTTTCTTCTCCCATGACAAATTCTCGATAGAAACTTCCCCCAGCGTATCCCCCTCTTCTCAACCCCTCCCCCCAACCAAAAAAATCCTCCTGAAAACGCCTGTATACTTCCCAATAACCAATACTATATGTAAGCACAGGTCAAAGTTTGTAACTTGTTGTCCCTCCCACGGGGACTGTGGGGGAGTAAGTCGTCCCCAAAGACATACTTATAAGGTTTTTCGACTACGCTGAATAAAATGGCTATCTCAGAATTTTGATCCGTTGACTTTGGGAAAATAATTAGCGTGGGAGGGGGCCTAGGTGCCTTCCACTTTTTTTGGTCACTTAAAAAGGGCACTAGAACTTTTCATTTCCGTTAGAATGAGCCCTCTTGCAACATTCTAGGACAACTGGGTCGATACGATCCCCCTGGGAAAAAAAACAAAAAAAAAACAAAAAAACAAATAAACACGCATCCGTGATCTGCCTTCTGGCAAAAAATGCAAAATTCCACATTTTTGTAGATAGGAGCTCGAAACTTCTACAATAGGGTTCTCTGATAAGCTGAATCTGATGGTGTGATTTTCGTTAAGATTCTATGACTTTTAGGGGGTGTTTCCCCCTATTTTCCAAAATAACGCAAATTTTCTCAGGCTCGTAACTTTTGATGGGTAAGACTAAACTTGATGAAACTTATATATTTAAAACCAGCATTAAAATGCGATTCTTTTGATATAGCTATTGGTATCAAAATTCCATTTTTTAGAGTTTTGGTTACTATTGAGCCGGGTCGCTCCTTACGTTCGTTACCACGAACTGTTTGATCAAACATTGTACTTGAATTTGCTTTAGAGACATTTTTTTGTCGTTTTATATTTTATTCTGGTGTTTTTTTGGGGCTAAGTAGCATCTTCCTAACTATGTTATCTATTATGGACAGCCTCCCCATTGTAGTATAATAATTATAGGTGTAAATAAAAAATTATTTAGAGGGTATAAGCTTGACTTTGCAAGCCGTCAACTCTTGTGGAGTATTGCCAAGTTTGGACCATCTAGTGACCAAAATGGACCCACTATTATACAAATCCACAATTCAACTTTAGGTCCGAGGAACTTCTTGTTTTCCGATTCCATGCCGGTTAAAGAGCTTCGTGTAAACTTGAGAAAAAGTATCAATTCTTCATCTACGCTGGGGGGACCCATTGCTTTTCTTGAGGCTATAATAATTTCAATGACTTGATGAAAATTATGGACGGAAATTTTACAAAGTTAAAAACAAATATCTGAATTCCGACACTTTAAGCTGGACTATTCTAAGAGTTTCAGAAACTCATTTCCCAGAGAGTTAGAATGGAATTAAAATGGAACGGTTGTGGGCATTAAGTCATGGCTAATTGTAGGAAAAGCTAAGACAGATAGTTCAATTGAGTGAGAAGAAAAACCTGGCTTTAATTCCTCACCCTCATTGCCAAAGTTACCATCTCCCGCTTATGCTACACCTCTCATGTCACTCCACAATGAAATCAGTTGATATAGAATTTACAAAAGATGAGGAAAATAGACAATGAGAAGGGTTCATGATGAACAAGGAAACTTCCAAGTCTTGCTTTGGTTAGGAAGGTATAAGTAATAAAATTATAGTTACTCATTTAATGACCAAAAAATGCAAGGTGTCACTCATTATGGTACGTTTCTATATACAAGCGACAGACTGATATTGCTGTGAATCAGATGAATTTTGGAAGCGGTTACAAAAACTAATATTCAGGATTTCAGGTAGAAATCTGGTAATTTTTAAGGGATTTTAGTGCTCAGGCTGGTAGAAACATTGATTAATAGTAATCTAGCGTTGATAAATTCGGTTTAGAAAAACATTAAATAAAAAAACAAGTCTTTTTAAATGAAAGTAAGGAGCGACATTACTCCGTATATGAAAGGGGCTTTTCCTCCTCAACGCCCTGTTCTGTACGATGAAGTGTTTTGCTGTTTTAAGAAGGAGAGTTAAGAGGAAGAGTCAAACTTTAGCGTAACGAGTGAGGCGTTGAGAAGGAAAAGCCCTTTCATATACGGAGTAATTTCTGTTCGTTTTAAGTTTTATGTCACTCCTTACTTCCATTTAAAAAAAAAACTTTTTTTCATTGAATCCTTTATATAGAACCGTCTAGGGATGGACGAAAAACATTTCGTCAGCATTTGAAGTGGGAGAATGTCGCAAAGAAAGATTTAATGGAAATGGGAACATCCTGGGATAGTATAAATAGGGAGGCATTGAATAGACTGGGATAGAGGAGGACCGTGCGTAGCTGTGTTCACCTCAGGCTGCATGGTGCTGGGGTGAGTTGTTCACAGCTGTAGTTGTAGTAGTATTGACATGTTTACTTTCATCTAGTGTTTCTAACATTTTTCTTAATATAGCTACAGGCAATACATGATCTTCTCCATTGGCGAACAGCATTTATTTTTAGCAATAAAGCATGAAACTTCATATGAAGTTAGTAAATATTGTTCATTCATGGCCATAAATTTCTTAAAGGAATTTTTTCGCTTTATTTAAAGATTCATACGGTCTTAAGTAAAGAGTTAAATGAAAGAGTTAAATAAGGAAAGAGTTAAATAGAGATGGGCAAAACATTTTGAGACTGGGTTCAACCAAGATAGAGTTGAAGAAAAAGATATAAAGGAAAATGAAAAAGTTTATGATGCGTTGGATATGAAGGAGGACTTGTTTGTGAGGAAGAATTAGTGACAATACTATAAGGGTTACAAAACAATAAGGCTCCAGGTGCTGATAGTGTGGTAAATAAGTCAAAAAGTTCGTGGTAATGAACTATTTGGTCACTGAATCAAAATTTCAAGACTGCCATTTTCTTCAGCATAATCGTAAAACCTAATAATTATATCTTTCGGGACGACTTAATCCCCTACAGTCCACGGGGAAGGGGCTGCAAATTACAATTTCTTACCATTGTTTACGTATAGTACCGGTTATTGGGACGTGTAAAGACGTTTTCAGGGGGACTTTTTCACGTTAAAGGGGGGTCGAGGAAGGGGGTTACGTGGGAGGTTCTTTCCATGGAGAAATTTATCATGAGGGAAAAAATTCCATTCTACCATTAATTAAAAAAAAAAAAACAATGAAAAAAAATCAGGTAGAAGTAAAGAGCAGCATTAGAACCTAAAAAAAAAAAATATCACGTATATAAGGGTGTTCGTCTCCTCCACAACACTTTCTTAAAGTCATTCTTAAAGAATTAGGACTAATTGAAGCTTTAGTATAAAGAGAGAAGCATTGACCAGGGGAAAACCCCCTCATATACGTAATAAAAATATTTAGCCAAATTAGCCAAAAAAATGCAAATTTTGTTCTAATTATTGATATGCAGAGAGCCAAGATGAAAAAATGCATTAATTAAAAAACGTCCAGAAATTAAATAAAAAACATTTTTTTTAAATGAAAGTAAGGAGCAACATTACTCCGTATATGAAAGGGGCTTATCCTCCTCAACGCCCTGCTCTGTACGCTAAAGTGTTTTGCTGTTTTAAGAAGTAGAGCCAAGAGGAAGAGTCAAACTCTAGCGTAAAGAGCGAGGCGTTGAGGAGGAAAAGCCCCTTTCATATACGGAGTAATTACTGTTCATTTTAAGTTTTAATGTCACTCCTTACTTTCATTAAAAAAGGCTTGTTTTTTTTTTTATTTAATCCTTTGTATAGAACCGTCTAGGGATAAACGAAAATCACGTCGTCTGCATTTGAAGTGGGAGAATGTCACAACGAAAGATTTAATGGAAATGGAAACATCCTGAGATGGTGTAAAGAGGGAGGCTTTGAATAGATTGGGATGAAGGAGTACCGTGCGTAGCTGTGTTTACCTCAGGCTGCATGGTGCTGGGGTGTATTTAAAGATTCATGCGATCTTAAGTAGAGAGTTAAATGAAAGAGTTAATTAAGGAAAGAGTTAAATAGAGATGGGCAAAACATTTTGAGACTGGGTTCAACCAAGATAGAGTTGCAGAAAAAGATATAAAGGAAAATGAAAAGTTTATGAGACGTTGGATGTGAAGGAGGATTTCTTTGTGAGGAAGAATTAGCGACAATTTCACGTAAGTTAATTCCTAAGTTACGTTTATTTATTACAAATAAAAATGTTGGTAAAGAAAAGTTCTAGTTGCCGTTTAAATTAACGAAAAATAGGAGTGCAACTAGGCCTCCTCCTTCGCCCCTTTTTTATCAGAATCATCCGATCAAAACTATGAGAAACATATTTAGCCAAAAAATATAATATGCAAATTTCATTTAAATTATTCATGTGCGTTGAGCCAAAATCAAAACATACATCAATTAAAAAAAGTTCAGAACTAAAACAGAAACGAGTTTTAACTGCAAGTAAGGAGCGACATTAAAACTTAAAACAAATAGAAATTATTCCGTAAGTGACAGGGGTTGTTCCCTCCTCAACACCTCGCTCTTTACGCAAAATTTTTATTTTGAAAAGTAGAGTTGTGAGAAAAAGACAAACTTTTATGTAAAAATTGAGGCGTTGAGGAAAGGACAACCCCTTTCATATACAGAATAATTTTTGGTTTCTTACGTTTTAATGCTGCTCCTTACTTGCTGTTAAAAAACGTGTCTGTTTAAAGTGGGTGAATCAGATACAAAAAAACAACATACAAACATAAATTTGGCTATAAATAGAGACAGGGGAGATATATCCTTAAGCCCAATTTATAACAACTTAATATTAAAAGACTTAAATCAATATTTTCGCGCAGTCTAATTTAAGAAAACCTTTCCGCGCATTTAGTGAAAATTGAAGTCACAGACTGGCAAAATGTGTTGCTAGGCAAAAAATATTTTTGAAATGCAATTGGTTAATTCTCTTTCATTTATTTTAGGCTGTTCTTAAATTCATTTATTTTAGGCTGGTATCTTTTCTACTCTTGTCATCGCTGCCAATTTTTTTTTATTTTTTTTTTATTTTTTTTTTTTAGTTAGCATTGAGGACAGCTTAGCTTAGGTCATGATTGAAATATCGTCTTCATATTTTGCTTCTGGCTGACAAAATTTTCGTTTTCCCAACTTTTTTTATTCTATGTTTTCTCGCACAGGATAGGTGTGGTCTAAGCTTTTATTGAACATCCTGGCTGAATGACCGTGAGATAGATATATAGATGGATAGGTGTATTTCAAAAACCCATGGGCCATATAGGCCTACACACAGAAATATAAATAAATAACAAACAAGCAAGGAAATTAACAACAGTACGAACAAGCACAAAAAACAGAATTCAACGCAAAAAGTGCCTAATCCAACTACAAAAGAAATTAATCATATAAAACTTTTTCTTCTTATTAAGGATTTATTTATATATAATATCTATATATCTAGATCTATCTATAATATATATAGATCTATCTATAATATAAATATATATATATATATATATATATATATATATATATATATATATATATATATATATATATATATATATATATATATATATATATATATATATATATATATATATATATATATATATATATATATATATATATATCAGGTGACGTCACCTGAAAAAACTGGATCAGGTGACGTCAAAACTGAAAAAACTAAAAAAAGGCAAAAACTACAAAAAAAAACTAAAAACTAATAAAAAAATAAAAAAGCTAAAAAACTAAAAAAACTAAAAAAAGGCAAAAACTACAAAAAAAACTAATAAAAAAGCTAAAAAACTAAAAAAACTAAAAAAAGGCAAAAACTACAAAAAAACTAAAAACTAATAAAAAAAATAAAAAAGCTAAAAAACTAAAAAAACTAAAAAAACTAAAAAAAGGTAAAAAACTAAAAAAACTAAAAACTAAAAAAAAACTAAAAAAAGGAAAAAACTGAAAAATAAGCTAAAATAAAGGTAAAAACCAATAAAAAACTAAGAAAAAAACTGAAAAACTAAAAAAAGGCAAAAACTACAAAAAAAAACTAAAAACTAATAAAAAAAGTAAAAAAGCTAAAAAACTAAAAAAACTAAAAAAAGGTAAAAAACTAAAAAAAAAAAAATAAAAAAAACTAAAAAAAAGGAAAAAACTGAAAAATAAGCTAAAATAAAGGTAAAAACAAATAAAAAACTAAAAAGAAAAAAAGGAAAAAACTAAAAAAAATTTTCATCTAAAAAACTAAAAAAAAACTAAAAAAGGTAAAAACTAAAAGAACTAAAAAAGAAAAAAATAAATGACGAAACTCAAAGAGAAAGCGACCAGGACAAAAGGAATGTTCGATTAGCAATCAACAAAGCACCGGGACACAGGGAGTATAAATGACGACCAGGACATAAGTAAAAAAAAAACTATCTATATATATAAAAATAAGTTGTCTGTGGATCTGTGGATCGTGGATCAGGTGACGTCACCTGAAAAAACTGGATCAGGCGACGTCAAAACTGAAAAAACTAAAAAAAGGCAAAAACTACAAAAAAAAACAAAAACTAATAAAAAAAATAAAAAAGCTAAAAAACTAAAAAAACTAAAAAAAGGCAAAAACTACAAAAAAACTAAAAACTAATAAAAAAGCTAAAAAACTAAAAAAAACTAAAAAAAAGGAAAAAACTGAAAAATAAGCTAAAATAAAGGTAAAAACCAATAAAAAACTAAAAAAAACTGAAAAAACTAAAAAAAGGCAAAAACTACAAAAAAACTAAAAACTAATAAAAAAAGTAAAAAAGCTAAAAAACTAAAAAAACTAAAAAAAGGTAAAAAACTAAAAAAATAAAAAATAAAAAAAACTAAAAAAAAGGAAAAAACTGAAAAATAAGCTAACATAAAGGTAAAAACCAATAAAAAACTAAAAAGAAAAAAAGGAAAAAACTAACAAAAATTTTCATCTAAAAAACTAAAAAAAACTAAAAAAGGTAAAAACTAAAAGAACTAAAAAAGAAAAAAATAAATGACGACACTCAAAGAGAAAGCGACCAGGACAAAAGGAATGTTCGATTAGCAATCAACAAAGCACCGGGACACAGGGAGTATAAATGACGACCAGGACATAAGTAAAAAAAAAAACTAACAAAACTAAAAAGAAGGTAAAAACTACAAAAAAAAATTAAAAGAAAAAAAAATAAAAACTAATAAAAAAACTGAAAAATCTAAAAATCTAAATAAACTAAAAAAGAAAAAAAAAGGAAAAAAATAAAGGAGAAAAACAAAACTAAAAAACGAATGTATATACAGACCGGGACACCGGGATACAAATGACGACCGGGATACAGGGAATATAAATGACGACCGGGATACAGGGACACAACTACAACGGGGACACCGGGGGAAACAGGGGGATATAAATGACGACCGGGACACCGGGACAGGGAATGGTCGATTAGCAATCACCATCAACAAAGCTCAAGGGCAATCATTAGAATCATGAGGTATAGATCTGAATACAGATTGTTTTCCCAAGGACCATTATATGTTGCATGTTCAAGAGTCGGTAAACCTGACAATCTATTTATATGCAAAGACAATGGGACAGCAAATAATGTTGTATATTCGCAAGTTTTACGTAGTTAAAACCATATATATATATATATATATATATATATATATATATATATATATATATATATATATATATATATATATATATATATATATATATATATATATATATATATATATATATATATATATATATATATATATATATATATATATATATATATATATATATATATATATATATATATATATATATATATATATATATATATATATATATATATATATATATATATATTCACAGGTGGGACATAGGTACACAACTACAATGGCACGTAACTATTATGGCGCGTAACGACTTACGCGCGCGGGGGGGCTTGGGGGGGGCGCGAAGCGCCCCCACCAACTAAGTGTTGGGGTGGCGCTTCGCGCCACCCCAACAGCTAGTATATATATATATATATATATATATATATATATATATATATATATATATATATATATATATATATAGGATTTATCTATATATATAATATCTATATATCTCCAACTCGAAATATTGTGGTTGGATTACTATTTTGTAGAATACCCAGAAGCATCAAATTAACCCCATGCAAATAAATCTCCCGTAAATCCAAGAGCAACGGCTATTTCCGGAGAAAATGATCCAAGTCTTCATCATCATCTTTACAAAGGGGACAAATATACCGCCTATCAGGACCAACTATCATTTTATTTTTGTCGAACGTTTTTTTTCCTGTTCTGGATTTGAAGACAATTTGCCCTAAGCTGAATCCCACGACGTAGAATCATAGCCGGTAAATTAAATTTAGATTAAACTTCCTCCCCAACACTAGGTTTTGCCTGATCATAATGTTGTAGGGTTGTAGAATTAAAAACAAGCCCTTGCCAATGCTGAATTTCCTGACTCTCTAATATAAATCGTACCTGGCTTTCTAAATTTGTTGGCACATCACTAGAGCAAAGACTATCATTCCATAAATAAGGCACTCCTACTTTTTCTAGTAATGATTTAATTTGGGATGACCACGAGGTTTTTAAACCCCATTTCAACATCTCTTCATATGCCACTCTTACCTTGTTTCACTTAAAAACCATGAAAAAGGTCAACAAGATCAGTTGCTTGAGTTTGAAGTTCCAAAGAAGTGACACTCGCATTCACAAACTCCTTTCCAGCTCAAGGGCAACCATGAAGTCTATCATGAAGTATTTTGTCAAAACTGACATCTTAGAGAATGATGATGCTTTTGTCATAACCATGATCTCAGGATGTTTCAAGGAAATCTCCGAGATTTCTTTTGGTCCAAATACCGAAATACACGTGCTAAAATTTAAGGATGTGATACCCTCGAAGTTTTAACTGCAAGTAAGGAGCGACATTAAAACTTAAAACAAATAGAAATTATTCCGTAAGTGATAGGGGTTGTTCCCTCCTCAACACCTCGCTCTTTACGCAAAATTTTTATTTTGAAAAGTAGAGTTGTGAGAAAAAGACAAACTTTTATGTAAAAATTGAGGCGTTGAGGAAAGGACAACCCCTTTCATATACAGAATAATTTTTGGTTTCTTACGTTTTAATGCTGCTCCTTACTTGCTGTTAAAAAACGTGTCTGTTTAAAGTGGGTGAATCAGATACAAAAAAACAACATACAAACATAAATTTGGCTATAAATAGAGACAGGGGAGATATATCCTTAAGCCCAATTTATAACAACTTAATATTAAAAGACTTAAATCAATATTTTCGCGCAGTCTAATTTAAGAAAACCTTTCCGCGCATTTAGTGAAAATTGAAGTTACAGACTGGCAAAATGTGTTGCTAGGCAAAAAATATTTTTGAAATGCAATAATTCTCTTTCATTTATTTTAGGCTGTTCTTAAATTCATTTATTTTAGGCTGGTATCTTTTCTACTCTTGTCATCGCTGCCAATTTTTTTTATTTTTTTTTTATTTTTTTTTTTTAGTTAGCATTGAGGACAGCTTAGCTTAGGTCATGATTGAAATATCGTCTTCATATTTTGCTTCTGGCTGACAAAATTTTCGTTTTCCCAACTTTTTTTATTCTATGTTTTCTCGCACAGGATAGGTGTGGTCTAAGCTTTTATTGAACATCCTGGCTGAATGACCGTGAGATAGATATATAGATGGATAGGTGTATTTCAAAAACTCATGGGCCATATAGGCCTACACACAAAAATATAAATAAATAACAAACAAGCAAGGAAATTAACAACAGTACGAACAAGCACAAAAAACAGAATTCAACGCAAAAAGTGCCTAATCCAACTACAAAAGAAATTAATCATATAAAACTTTTTCTTCTTATTAAGGATTTATTTATATATCTAGATCTATCTATAATATATATAGATTTTGATTTATTTATTGATAAGTGGTGTAAGAAAGAGAATAAAAATAAAGAGAGTTTTCAAAGTTGGAAGAATTTAATTATTAGTAGAGTAAGAAATAAAATATATTCTAACTTAAAAAATAGTAACACTAAATCATTATTTTATAATGCGAAGATTAAACAAGCAATTGCTAATCTAAAGAATGAATTTGTAATTGTGCCAGTGGATAAAGCTAATAATAATTTTGCCATAATTTGTCAGAAACTGTATTGTGATATCTTAAAAAGGGAGTTATGCACAACTAATGTTTATGAAAAGGTAAATATAGAGGATGAGAATTTAATTGAAAAGACTGAAGAAATACTTTTTAAAAATTTTAATATTAAAATAAATGACAATGATAAAAAGTTCCCTTTCCTATATTGGACTGTAAAATTTCATAAGAATCCCCCTAAACCACGGTTTATTGCAGGAGCAGCTAAATGTCCAACCCGCATTGCTGCTACTGACCTCTCTTTAATTTTAAAGGAAATTGTAAATAAACTTAAAACCTATTGTTCTGGTATTAAAAAATTTTCGAATTTTAATCCATATTGGAGTGTTAATAATTCACTGCAGGTGATAGATTCTTTAACAATGGTTTCAGCTAAAAGAATTGAGTCTTTCGATTTTGCGACAATGTATACTAATTTATCACTTAATTTAGTGTTTGATAATTTAAAAACTGTTATAAAGAAATCTTTCCTCTTATCTAGTAAAAGGTTCTTAAAAATAGACAGTTATAATAAAAAAGCCATATGGACAAACTGCTTCAATACTACAGTTAACTTGAGATGTTACAGCTTGGATATGATTTTTGAGTTATTGGAATTTGTTTTATACAATACTTATATAAGATTTGGGGGTGATTTGTACAAGCAAATTATGGGAATTCCCATGGGGGGGAATGCCAGCCCATTTATAGCTGACTTGTTTTTAAGTCAACTAGAATATAAATATATGATGGATAAGAATAATCCAATTAATTTAAAACATGCTTTGTCAAATAATAAAAGATATTTAGATGATATTTTGGTCTTAAATTGTAAGGATTTCATTGATATTTCTAAAAATATATATCCATCAGAGCTTATTCTTGAGCCTAGTCATAGCGCTGGTCATGAAGATCATTTCTTAGATTTAAATATTAATATTTGTGATAATAATAAATTAAGTTTTAAAATGTATAATAAAACGGATGATTTTGATTTTGAAGTGATTAGTTTCCCATTCGCTGAAAGTAATATGCACTCAAATATCACATATTCAGCGTTTTTCTCACAGTTACTTCGTTATGCAAGGATTTGTAGTAATTATATTGATTTTAAAAATAGATGTAAAATCTTAAGCCAAAAATTGATATCAAGAGGTTTTTCTGCAAATAAATTAACTTGGCAATTTAAAAAATTTAGTTTTCATTATAACGAACTTTTAAATAAATATCAAAAGAATTATCTAGAAATACTTAAAGAAATTTTTAACTAATTTGGGAGGTTCGAGAAATGTTGTCACAGCGCCATTTATTTTGAATTGCGTTTCTAATTGAGCGTAATTTTTTGAAAAATTAGCCACATGGTAAAGATGAATTCTATAATTGTTTAGTTCATTCAGGTTTTTTTGCAATGTGTTAATATTTGTGATTTGGTAAAATTTATAATATTTAGTTTACCTATTGTTGCTAAAGGGAGGGATATATTAACAGGATAAGCTTGTTTTGGTTTTGGTTTTACTTGGTTGTTTTACATTTGCTGTTTTTTTTTTCATAGGCATGTAATTTGGGGGTGATACCTGACGCGGGGATGCCATGGATATTCTGTGGTAGCCACAACACTGTGCTGGGTAGAGAATTTAGAGTGGCGAAACCCAATATAGGCCAGTGTATTCTCCTGATGAGCCCTTATGTTGGGTGTTGCCTCTGAATTATTTGTCTATATTATTTTTTCTATTGTTCGGTAAATGACGACTTATACTTATTGACGACATGACTGCCTGTCCATGAATTATTCTTTATGGTTGATTGTGTGTGGCTATGCTGTTTGACCTATGTGATTGTATGGATGAGTAGGGTTGAGGCCTCATTCAAGTGCTGGTCTATATTAATCACTAATTTAGGAAAACAGTCTTCCTTTTCTCTTTCTGTCTCTTTATTTTATTTTATTTTATTTTTTTATTTTTTTTTTTTATTTTTTTTTTTATTTTTTTTTTTTTGTGTGTGTTTGTGCTGTAGCATTGGTGATTTCTCTTTTCATGATATATATATATATATATATATATATATATATATATATATATATATATATATATATATATATATATATATATATATATATATATATATATATATTTAAAAAAGTTGTCTGTCTGTCTGTGGAAGGATCAGGTGACGTCACCTGAAAAAACTGGATCAGGTGACGTCAAAACTGAAAAAACTAAAAAAAAGGCAAAAACTACAAAAAAAACTAAAAACTAATAAAAAAATAAAAAAGCTATAAAACTAAAAAAACTAAAAAAAGGCAAAAACTACAAAAAAACTAATAAAAAAGCTAAAAAACTAAAAAACTAAAAAAAGGCAAAAACTACAAAAAAACTAAAAACTAATAAAAAAAAATAAAAAGCTAAAAAACTAAAAAAACTAAAAAAACTAAAAAAAGGTAAAAAACTAAAAAAACTAAAAACTAAAAAAAAACTAAAAAAAAGGAAAAAACTGAAAAACAAGCTAAAATAAAGGTAAAAACCAATAAAAAACTAATAAAAAAACTGAAAAACTAAAAAAAGGCAAAAACTACAAAAAAAAACTAAAAACTAATAAAAAAAAGTAAAAAAGCTAAAAAACTAAAAAAACTAAAAAAAGGTAAAAAACTAAAAAAAAAAAAATAAAAAAAACTAAAAAAAAGGAAAAAACTGAAAAATAAGCTAAAATAAAGGTAAAAACCAATAAAAAACTAAAAAGAAAAAAAGGAAAAAACTAAAAAAAATTTTCATCTAAAAAACTAAAAAAAACTAAAAAAGGTAAAAACTAAAAGAACTAAAAAAGAAAAAAATAAATGACGAAACTCAAAGAGAAAGCGACCAGGACAAAAGGAATGTTCGATTAGCAATCAACAAAGCACCGGGACACAGGGAGTATAAATGACGACCAGGACATAAGTAAAAAAAAAACTATCTATATATATAAAAATAAGTTGTCTGTGGATCTGTGGATCGTGGATCAGGTGACGTCACCTGAAAAAACTGGATCAGGCGACGTCAAAACTGAAAAAACTAAAAAAAGGCAAAAACTACAAAAAAAAACAAAAACTAATAAAAAAAATAAAAAAGCTAAAAAACTAAAAAAACTAAAAAAAGGAAAAAACTACAAAAAAACTAAAAACTAATAAAAAAGCTAAAAAACTAAAAAAACTAAAAAAAGGCAAAAACTACAAAAAAAAAACTAAAAACTAATAAAAAAAATAAAAAAGCTAAAAAACTAAAAAAACTAAAAAAACTAAAAAAAGGTAAAAAACTAAAAAAACTAAAAACTAAAAAAAAACTAAAAAAAAGGAAAAAACTGAAAAATAAGCTAAAATAAAGGTAAAAACCAATAAAAAACTAAAAAAAAAACTGAAAAAACTAAAAAAAGGCAAAAACTACAAAAAAACTAAAAACTAATAAAAAACGTAAAAAAGCTAAAAAACTAAAAAAACTAAAAAAACTAAAAAAAGGTAAAAAACTAAAAAAAAATAAAAAATAAAAAAAACTAAAAAAAAGGAAAAAACTGAAAAATAAGCTAACATAAAGGTAAAAACCAATAAAAAACTAAAAAGAAAAAAAGGAAAAAACTAAAAAAAATTTTCATCTAAAAAACTAAAAAAAACTAAAAAAGGTAAAAACTAAAAGAACTAAAAAAGAAAAAATAAATGACGACACTCAAAGAGAAAGTGACCAGGACAAAAGGAATGTTCGATTAGCAATCAACAAAGCACCGGGACACAGAGAGTATAAATGACGACCAGGACATAAGTAAAAAAAAACTAACAAAACTAAAAAGAAGGTAAAAACTATAAAAAAAAATTAAAAGAAAAAAAAATAAAAACTAATAAAAAAACTGAAAAATCTAAAAATCTAAATAAACTAAAAAAGAAAAAAAGGAAAAAAATAAAGGAGAAAAACAAAACTAAAAAACGAATGTATATACAGACCGGGACACCGGGATACAAATGACGACCGGGACACAGGGAATATAAATGACGACCGGGATACAGGGACACAACTACAACGGGGACACCGGGGGAAACAGGGGGATATAAATGACGACCGGGACACCGGGACAGGGAATGGTCGATTAGCAATCACCATCAACAAAGCTCAAGGGCAATCATTAGAATCATGAGGTATAGATCTGAATACAGATTGTTTTCCCAAGGACCATTATATGTTGCATGTTCAAGAGTCGGTAAACCTGACAATCTATTTATATGCAAAGACAATGGGACAGCAAATAATGTTGTATATTCGCAAGTTTTACGTAGTTAAAACCATATATATATATATATATATATATATATATATATATATATATATATATATATATATATATATATATATATATATATATATATATATATATATATATATATATATATATATATATATATATATATATATATATATATATATATATATATATATATATATATATATATATATATATATATATATATATATATATATTCACAGGTGGGACATAGGTACACAACTACAATGGCACGTAACTATTATGGCGCGTAACGACTTACGCGCGCGGGGGGGCTTGGGGGGGGGGCGCGAAGCGCCCCCACCAACTAAGTGTTGGGGTGGCGCGAAGCGCCACCCCAACAGCTAGTATATATATATATATATATATATATATATATATATATATATATATATATATATATATATATATATATATATATATATATATATATATATAGGATTTATCTATATATATAATATCTATATATCTCCAACTCGAAATATTGTGGTTGGATTACTATTTTGTAGAATACCCAGAAGCATCAAATTAACCCCATGCAAATAAATCTCCCGTAAATCCAAGAGCAACGGCTATTTCCGGAGAAAATGATCCAAGTCTTCATCATCATCTTTACAAAGGGGACAAATATACCGCCTATCAGGACCAACTATCATTTTATTTTTGTCGAACGTTTTTTTTCCTGTTCTGGATTGGAAGACAATTTGCCCTAAGCTGAATCCCACGACGTAGAATCATAGCCGGTAAATTAAATTTAGATTAAACTTCCTCCCCAACACTAGGTTTTGCCTGATCATAATGTTGTAGGGTTGTAGAATTAAAAACAAGCCCTTGCCAATGCTGAATTTCCTGACTCTCTAATATAAATCGTACCTGGCTTTCTAAATTTGTTGGCACATCACTAGAGCAAAGACTATCATTCCATAAATAAGGCACTCCTACTTTTTCTAGTAATGATTTAATTTGGGATGACCACGAGGTTCTTAAACCCCATTTCAACATCTCTTCATATGCCACTCTTACCTTGTTTCACTTAAAAACCATGAAAAAGGTCAACAAGATCAGTTGCTTGAGTTTGAAGTTCCAAAGAAGTGACACTCGCATTCACAAACTCCTTTCCAGCTCAAGGGCAACCATGAAGTCTATCATGAAGTATTTTGTCAAAACTGACATCTTAGAGAATGATGATGCTTTTGTCATAACCATGATCTCAGGATGTTTCAAGGAAATCTCCGAGATTTCTTTTGGTCCAAATACCGAAATACACGTGCTAAAATATAAGGATGTGATACCCTCGAATGATCTCAAACAGTTTAGGTTGAACTGCCCGAGCTTCCTTGTAAAAGCTTTCAAACAAATGAGGAAATGAACTGATTATTCTGATCCCACTTTAAAAGCTCTGGCTTGTTTAGACCCAGTGACTGTTTTGAGTGGAAAAGTTGGCACTCTAGTGGGACTGACTGGTCGTTCATCAGCTTACTTGGGACACATGAAGGTGAAGTGGAAATGTCAAGGAATGTAATAGAGACTCAATGGATCTTGATGAGTGAGCACAGGGATGAGATTATCAGAACTATGGGAACTATAATGTCTCCTTCGATCTTTTGGAAGACGTTATTGAATGCAAAAGATGTTTAAGGCAAGCCACAGTTCGAAGAGCTGTCCCTTTTCATGCTAAATCCGTGTACTCTTCCGCATTCCAGTGCAGCTGCAGAACGTCAATTTTCAGTTCTATCAAATATTAAAACAAAACTCAGGAACAGTCTACTTCTCGACACGAAAGACTCACTGATGTATGCAAAGCAGCTGGTCTCTCGTGCCTCAGGAACGGTGCGCGACTGGGACATTCCTTCCGATATGCGGAATAATTTTATGGTCTGGTACAGGAAGAAAGAAGAAAAGACCGATGATCCCTAGATATAGCCAAGGTCAATTATATTTGAAGTTCCGGGGAGGGGGGTCTGTGTGTGAAAGGTTACCAAGTTGTCCGGTGCTTATATATCTGATATTCATCTTTAATTTTTAGTACAAATATACGATTAATTTTGGCTTACATTTTTCCTCGGCCGCTAGGTCCATTCAAAGTACGATTTTAACCATTAAGATAGAAAGACGGCTTAGTAGTATTGTTGGTTCAAGCTAAGCTTCAATGAGGGCACAATGAACCACAAACAAGTTGATAGACAGACAGTTGGAGCTGTTTTTTCTGGGAACTAAGTTTCGATGGCCGAGTCAAAGTGACACACTGTACAAAAGAAAAATAATAGGCATACAAGCATGTTAAAACAAAATAAATTGTGTTCATGCGTTATACTTAATTTTTACGAATTTCTTCTCGATTGAATCCAGGTCTCGGACAAGTTTTATGCTCGCAAACTAAAAACTCAAACGCCCCTACTGTAGTCTTATATTTTTCCCCTTTCGAAGGTGTCAACTAAAGCTTAGCCGATTACGATTACGACGTCATGCGAAAAGTCTTCAATTTACTGTCGGATTTGATTGTCTCGAAAACTTTTACAAATGTAAGCTTGCCGCGTTAGCCACCGTGACACTAATTCACAATGTGTAGCATTAATTTAATCGAAGGTTCCTATTACTTTCATAACGTCATAAAAACGTCTCGAACGCCGCGATTAAGATAATAGTTAAAGGTTAAGTTTACTCCTTTTTGAACTGATTTGGAAATGATTATATATTCAAAATTCTAAGCAAAGATTTGGTAGTTAAATTTGATACCACCTGCAGCAAAAAATGACACATTTTGTGACACATTATGGAATCTGAGATGACACAAAAAGCACATTTTCGGAAAAAATATGACACACTCCTTAAAGAAAAATTTGGCAGCCCTGAAAAGAACACAGAGGAAATCTTATGGGATTGGAATAAATGTCCAAAGTGAGATTATTGTTCTCAGTAGCAAAGATTAGAATTAGTCAGAAAGAGAACATAAATAGATTAAAATTCTAGTTTAGGAACTTCTTGTCATCCTAGCTAGAGAGTGGCTGAGTTAGGGGAATGAAACATCCTAGGCCTAAAACAAGGCTACCCTGGGAGTGTTGTCAAGCTACCATGTCTAGCCTACTGTTCTTATTTCCATGGCTTAGAAGATTGCACACATAAGTCCGGGTAAATATCTAGAGAAGTAGCTCTCCAGAAAGGAGACATAGCCTACTAGAAAAAAGAGAAAACCTTGTAGATCAAAAGAGTAATTTTCTGTTTGGTAAAATTCTAGTTAATCGACTTCTTGCTATCTCAGAAATGGTTTAGGTTAGGAAAATGAAACTTTCAGCGATGAATCTACAGACTAAAGTATTTCCCAGGAAGGTATTTTGAAGCAACTCCCTCGACTTCTTCTCCCTTTAGAGGGCCCTGACCTTTGATGACCTTTAAGAATGTGTGTGTTATAAAAGTGAAACCTTGAAAAATAGATCTTCTGCTTGAATGAAGTACAACAAAATTGTTTTCAGCTTCATGACTTTGCTCATTCTCAATTTATAAGGTTTTAAAGATATACAAACACATTTCACAAATTCAAAAAAAAAACAAAAAAACAATGACATGGCTCAGAATTCTACTCAAGTAGCAGGAATTGCATTTTTCAATTAAAGGCAGAGAAAAGGCAACTGGTAACCAAAAATTAAGTTAAAACTGTAGTTTTGTCAAAATTTCAATAGGTATAGATGTGTCATGTAGACAAATTTCAGGGCTCTCTAGAAGGAGAAGGAGTGGAGGTGGGTACTTTAAAATAAATTCCAGGGACATACTTTAGCCTGTAGACCTATCCTTGAAAGTTTCATTTTTGGAACCTAAACCCTTTCCAAGATAGCAAGAAGTCAATTAACTAGAATTTTACCCTAGGCTGTACAAGAAACTAACACCTAAAATGAAAGAATTCTTACTTTATAATTTACAGCAAGTATCCTATTGATTAATCAGGTAAAATTCTATTTTAGTGACTTCTTGCTATCTTGGAAAGGGGTTAGGTTAGGAAAATGAAACTGTTGGGGATGTGTCTACAGGCTAAAGTAGGCCTATATCCTGGGAAGGTATTTTAAAGTAGCCATCTCCACTCTTTCTCCTTCTAGAGGGCCTGAAGTTTGCCTACATGACAGGTTTATTACCTATTGAAACTTTGAAAAAACAACATTTTACCTTAATTTTTAGTTACCAGTTGCTTTTTTTCTGCCTTTAGCTCTGAAATGCCATTCCTATTATTTGAGTTGAATTCTGAGCCATATCAATGTTTTTTTTTCAAAATTTAGGCAATGTATTTGCATATCTTTAAAACCTTATAAATTAGGATTGAGCAAAGCTGTAAAGCTGAAAACAATTTTATTGTAATTCATTCAAGCAAAAGATCTATTTTGCAAGGTTTCACTTTTATAACACACTTATTTTTAAAGATCATCAAAGGCCAGGGCCCTCTAGAGGGAGAGGGAGTGGATGTATGTACTTCAAAATACCTTCCTGGGACATACTTTAGCCTGTAGACCTATCCCTGAAAGTTTCATTTTCCTAACCTAACCCCTTTCCATGATAGCAAGAAGTCATTTTAAACTAGAATTTTACCTAAGATTTATAGTCTAAATATATTTAAACGACTCAAATTGCTTTATGTTAATAAATCAGTTAGACTAGATAAGTTACATCTTGTGAAAGAGGTTGCTGAGACCATTGGCATTCCACTTTACAGAGAAAGTGCCAACTGTATTTGTCACCTATTTGTTCAAAAAAGGAAATGAAGCCAAATCAGAAAATTACCATCCCAATTATTACTTCTATTGCAGCTAAAATACTTGTAAATGGCTGTTCTGAAGCATTTCAAATATGATGGAATAATATTGCCAAGTCAACATGAACTCTGGTGTTCATATATATTGTAATGTTTAGCCCTTCACAGACCTCAAAAGATGATACCGTTTTCTCTTAATTTAGATATGTCATATAACCATGCTAAACAACCTCTTTACTTACCTCTTACTTACAACCTATTACTAACCTCTACATCAAAATTTTATCTTGAATCCAAATATGACATTTGTTTTTGTCATAAATTCAATTTGACTAGTTTCAACATTGACAAATACATTTCCAGTAAGATCTTTTGGAATATTGGAATATTATTCCAGTAATATCTTTAGCCATATTAAGTTCTTTCTCCTGAATTTAAGATGAAAATTTATGAATTTTTAAAACCTTTAAAAATGGGATTCAGCAAAGGTATGAGCCTCAAAGTATTATTATTCTGCCTTCTTTGAACGAAAGATCTGGCAAGGTCTCACTTTTATAGCACAAAAATTATAAGCGGTCATAGAGGTAATCACCCTTTTGAGGGGGAAGAAGTGGAGGTAGAAGGGGAAAGAAGTAGTGGAAGTGAAGATAGGGCCTTCCCAGGAGATTTTTAATGTTTTGAATGCACTCCTTAAAGCTTAACTTGCCTAGCTCAGCAACTTTCCAAGATAACAAAAAGCCCCCTAAACTAGAATTTTATCAAGCCTTTAACAAAGACACAAGATTGTGTCTAGGTTGATTTATGTGGATGGAACTCTGAGGAGTGAATCCAGGACCTAAGAGCCTTTATCCTGAAAAGGTGTTGTCAAGCTGCTATTGTTACTCTCTCTTTTTCTTAGGATTTACTATATTACATAGATCTAAATCACATGTTTATGCAACCCTTCAAAATTTGACAAAAATTATTTAACCTTAATTTTGGTTATTTATCTCTTTTCAATTAGCTTTTTATTAATTTTGAAAATGTAATTCCTATTGTACCAATTTCAGCTGGATATTAAGCCATGTCAAGACATTTGTCTCCAAATTTAAGGAATTAATATACAAGTCTTTCTAGCATTGTAAATAAGGATTAAGCAAAGGTTTTGGGCTTAGAATGCTTTCCTTGTGCCTCATTTGAGCAGAAGGTCCATTTCTCAAAGTTTTGTTTTTATAATCAATATTATATGCAGATGGGATGTATATTTGTCCATCTTGGGAAAGGAGGAGTAAGTGAAGCTATGCACTTTTAGGAATGAGGCAAATAAATATTTCAGATTGTTTTAAATGTGTTTCAGAATTTTGAAGGGCTTCCTTCAAAGGGTCTTTGGGTCCCAATAATTACCAAATATACTGTCAGATTTGCCATTAAATATTATTCACTGGTACAATGATCATTACTGTTGATATCACATCCAAGCCCCTCCCCCCTCAATAGGGTCAGATAAAGCTTTAGTCTATATAAAATTTTTTACCAGTTTCTTGGGTTTGCTATTATGTTTATTGTATATTTCTCATCAAAAATTTGTTCATAATACCAAATAAGTCTAAAGCTAGTGTGTATGGACCCTTCCCTCCCGCAGCCTACTTAGGGTTTTAGCCTAGTCGGATAGCTCCCTTTCTTCCTATGAAATTAGTTGAATTGTATTAATATCTGAAATTTCCCATGGATATTGTCAGGTATGTCTTCAGGATTATATTGTGAAGTGGTTTATATCTAGGAGTAGAGCAGGAATTCATGGAACACAGGCAGACCCTACAGAAAAAATACTATGCTGAAATAAACTTAAAGAAGCAAGAAAAACTGACATATTAGATAATAGTGACCTTTTTTGTGTGTAATTATTTGTGATTAAAAAAGTAGGATATTTCAACATTCATTTTTGGGCATTATGGTAGCTCTTGTATAAAAGAAAAGTACAAATTTCAAAATCCAGTGAGCTGCTTTCTTGAAGGTCCCCATCATATGGTGCTGATCCAGTATTAGCAATCTAGGTGCAAATAACGATATTGGTAAATTAGTTATGTAAGAAAGTGATTATTATGGAAGTTAAGCTTGTTGTATAAAAAAGCTGCAATGTGATTGAGCTTGAGAATATTCTGTTTTCTATTTTTTTTGTTTATGTCATTATACCAGCATGGAAATGATTTTTCGAATTAATCTATCAAACATATTTGCAGAAGCACTTCAAAGTCTTAAAAGCCCTGTCTTTTAACCTCTGTGCAATTTTTGCAGCAACCATGCTATGACCAGGATATGCCCTGCAAAGCAACTTTTGAGATATCTTGCAAGTTTTTTTTATCATGGCTGATTGAATTTCTTCTATAGACTCCATTCAAGAGGTTCTTTTCAGGGCTGTGTTATTTCAAGGGAACAGAAGTTTACTGGAACAACATCAAGACTATTGGAGAGATGGGAGTTTAGCATTAGCACCTGGCATTTTGCCAGGAACTTGTGGACTTGTAGTGCACTATGGCAAGACATGTTGTTGTGGTGGATTTGCCAGGTATTGGAGATGTATTTTCTCGTCCTGATAATCCTTTTTTGGAATCTTTCCAGCACATCCACATTGTTTGCTGCATTAACTATCTGCCATTCTGGAATGAACTTCTAATGAGCCACCCACTTGGCACTGAAAATCGAAATTAGTATTATTTTCTATTTTTGTTTGCTCATTTTTGCCTTTTTGGGTTTGAGAGACTAGTTATTGTGCAACTCAGAGCTTTGGTATTTTTCAGGAGTTGCATTCAAAAACTAAGCTTCCATCATCAGCATTGATATAGTAAAAAAATGTGTTTAAGTTTCTGCATATTGGAAAAGCTCAGTTTGTTATATGGTTGTCTGACAACCAAGTGGGAACAAGCTTGGCACACACTTTGTTCATCACAATTTCTTCAGTAGGAATTCAGAACACAGCAATAGATAACAATGTCAGATCATTGGTAACCATATGGATACTCAATTGATAGTCAAAGTCCAACTGTCAAACACAAATCCTGTTATTATTGGTTTTGCAAGTTGATGGCTGTTCAGAGTGTTGTTTCTTTTAAACTTCTTCCCGGCCTTCCTTTGAGGCCTTAGACCACTGAAAAACTTGTGAGTAGGGAAGAATAGAGTCCCAGTAAGCCTTACAAGCCATTTTGTGTGTCTCCTCTAGACACTTTCCAATTTAGCATAAAATTTAATTTCATGATGTTGCTTGATTGTCAACTCCATTTTTTCTGTGGCATGGTTGGCATTCTGAGGTTCACAATAACTGACCTTCTTCATCTTAAACACACGAAGACCACTTTCATGGCAAAGCTTGGCATCTAATGCACCATTTTAAAGTAGTGTAATCCCACTCCTACCAATAGGGATAGTGCAGAAAATCAGTCAAATCACTTTTGGAATGAACTCTGTACACTTCAGAACCAGGTTTTCAAGAATTTCAGTATGATAGCAACCTTTAATATGTGAAAAAGTAATACATGTTTCTATAATATCCATTCCATTATTCCTTAGAATTACGCTACAGATAGATACTTGAAATCTTTCTAATGGTATAATTATGATGAACATTCATTGTGATGCAGAAATCAGATTGAAAAAATATATGCATTTGATCCATTATTTGGTTATTTTTCAAGATATAATTATAACAGTTTATAAAGGAAAACATACTAAGTCAGCTGGAATGCAATTGAAAAAGTGATGGTTATGTTTAGAAATTGAATATGCCTATTCAATTCGGGGAATAAAAAGATGTATATCTTTGTTTTCTATTCAGTTTTGCCTAACAGTGTTATTTTAGCTAATGTACTCTGATTTCATTCAAAAAATTTCTTTCTTTTAACTCTACTAATTTCTAATACTGTCTAACCCCCATTGTCTCCAATCTTTCCATTGTTCCTTAATACCACTCCCTCTTCCCTCTTCAGGGTAGTGTTTTCTTTAGCTGACTGAAAGATGGTAACTGAGATTGTTTATCACTTCTAGTGGATTTGTTCTGTCTTTCCTACAATGACCTAGCAAGGTTGTAAATCTGATTCATTATCAACTATGTGTGTGGCAGTGCTTAAGGGAGATTTCAACTTAAACTTGATTGACGGTTCTTCCTCTTCACTGGATATTTTTTTTTGTGCTTTCAGGTGGAATGCTTCCTATGGCATCTTTACCTCCAAGAGTCACCAAATCGACTGCAACTGTTTTCAATTGACAACAATTTTCTTCCATTTCTCTTCATCAGAATTTAGTGATATTTAGCTATATTTTGGACAACTTTCCTGTCTTATCGATTCTTGTTCAGTTTAAATTTTCTTGTTTGCTGAGTAAAGTCTAATTATTATTTTTCAAGTTTTCAGGCTGTGAAAAAGATGTTACAAAGATATGGATAATTATTATTTCAGTACTTTAGCTAGGCTCATGTTCTGATCCTCTTCCTTCTGGTCACTGATGGTGAAATTGTGGCAGGAACAGAGGATGTTCAGAAAAATTTGGTATCTTATTTCGGAAATATTGGAAAATACAGTTGTTTCTGCGAATGCTGGTGTCTGAGTCTGATAACATAGGTCCTACTTGCTTGAAATCCTTGGTGCTACAGCCTGTTATTGTTTCCGAAGTAGCTAAAAGTAGTGCATTGCTGAAATGTACGTCTTCATCAGGTCCAGATAAGACGCCAACATAGGTCCTCAAACTTATTTTACTATCTATTTGATTCCAGTTAACAAAGTTGATAAGTTTATCTTTTGAACCTGAGGTGTTCTCAGATTGTCTTAAATGGGCTATAGTCATAGTTATTTACAAAGGAGAACATTAAAATATCCCACCTAACTATGACCTCTCTCACTCTTGTTGGTTTTAAGCAAAACAATTGAAATTGCCATGTTATCACGTCTCCTTAATCTTTCTTCAGGCTAAAGTTTCTTCCATGATTTACAGTTTGGAATTCAGGCTAACCATTCTACTGAACATGTATGTGTTTCTTTGCTTGATTTTATCCATTGTGCTTTTGAGTCGGGTCTACCTCTGGCGGCTTTGTTTTTAGATCTTTGAAAGGGTTATGATTGTCAGACCCATCATGTTCTTCTTGGAAACTTCTTGGTTACTCTGGTTTACAGTCAAATGCTCATTCTTGGTTCGCCTCATTTCTGTTGGGACGTGTTGTCGTAATTGATGAATATTTTCATGATACTAACCAGCTCTATCTCTCCCCTCTTCCCTTTTTCTGTATTGATCTCAGTGCTTACTGAAAGCCATAAAATTTTGATATAAAAATAAGTTTTTTCAGTGTTTGGTCACTCTTCCTCCACCCACAGAAACATCCACTGATCCTCCTTCGTAATAGCTGATACATAATTACACATCATTGTACATAACTTTATGAAGCCAGAAATGAATTAACCCTGTTAAATGAAGAGTCGGAACAGTTTTCTTTTATTGCCATTTTTTGTCTTGTTTGTATGTTGGACCAGTTGTCTTTTTATTTTTTCTCTTTTTTTTTTGACTTGGGTTCCCAGGGATTTCCTAGTTTGTGCACCATTTTTTTTTTTTTTTTTTTTTTTTTTTTTTTTTTTTTTTTTTTTAGTTAAAATGGAGCCCAGCTGGCCCAAGTACATAAGAACATAAGTTCAAGCCAATCAGAAAAATATATTTTCTGGTCGTTTTGTTTTTTTCTTGCGCCCCAAAACTTTTTTTTTTGGTGTAATAATGTCTCTTTGCTTCAAGAACGTACAAATTAAAGCCATAATCCATTTGTAAAAACAAGGCTGTATTTTGGGCTCTAGGCTAGTTTTAGACAGCTGGTAGGCTATTTCTTTTTTTTTTTTTTTTTGGTTCTTGGAACATCCTTGGCCTAAAGACTTGCAGATAAACATATAAATCTGACCCAAAAAAGTTTTGGCCCATTCCCCAAACAGGTTTTGGAGCCTTTTGGTAAGATGTGTAACACAAGATTTAGATCACCCGAGACTGGGGTCTGAAAAGGGCAAAACAATTTGTTCAAACAGTTCGTGGTATCAATAGCTACATCAAAAGAATCGCATTTTAATGCTGATTTTAAATATATAAGTTTCATCAAGTTTAGTCTTACCCATCAAAAGTTACGAGCCTGAGAAAATTTGCCTTATTTAAGAAAACAGGAGGAAACACTCCCTAAAAGTCACAGAATCTTAACGAAAATGACACCATCAGATTCCGCGTATCAGAGAACCCTGCTGTAGAAGTTTCAAGCTCCTATCCACAAAAATGTGGAATTTTGTATTTTTTGCCAGAAGACAAATCACGGGTGCGTGTTTATTTGTTTTATTTTTTTTTTGTTTTTCCCAGGGGTCATCGTATCGACCAAGTGGTCCTAGAATGTCGCAAGAAGGCTCATTCTAACGGAAATGAAAAGTTCTAGTGCCCTTTTTAAGTGACCAAAAAAAATTGAAGGGCATCTAGACCCCCTCCCACGCTCTTTTTTTCCCAAAGTCAACGAATCAAAATTTTGAGATATCCATTTTGTTCAGCATAGTCGAAAATCAGAAGAACTATGTCTTTGGGGATGACTTACTCCCCCACAATCCCTGGGGAAGGAGCTGCAAGTTACAAACTTTGGCCAGTGTTTACATATAGTAATGGTTATTGGGAAGTGTACAGACGTTTTCAGGGGGATTTTATTTTGTTTGGGGGTGGGGGTGAGGGGTGGGGGCTATGTTGGAGGATCTTTCATTGGAGGAATCTGTCATGGGGGAAGAAAAATTCAATGAAAAGGGTGCATGATTTTCTAGCATTACTATAAGAAAACAATGAAAAATAAACATGAAAGCGTTTTTTTTCAAATGAAAGGAAGGAGTAGCATTGAAACTTAAAACGAACAGAGATTATTACGCATATGAGGGGTTCTAAAAATACTTTAGCATATAGAGTGAGGCATTTAGGAGGAGATAAATACCTCGCTCTTTATGCTAAAGTATTTTAAGTAATTTCAACTATTTATTCTACGGACTTTCTGATTCAGGGGTTATTCTTAAAGAATTGGGACAAAACTTACGAGATGTGTAAAGAGCGAGGTATTAACGAGGGTACAAACCCCCGTATACATAATAAAAATATAAGATTATGAAAGTTTGTTACGTAAGTTAATTCTTAAGTGACGTACATTTTTTACTAATAAAACATTCGTTAAAAATTAGAAGCTCTAGTTGCATTTTTATGTAACCGAAAAATTGTAGGGCAACTAGACCTCCTTCTCCACCCCTTATTTCTCAAAATCGTCTGATCGAAACTAAGAGAAAGCCATTTAGCCAAAAAATAAATTAATATACAAATTTCATTTTAATTATGTATGTGCGGAGAGCCAAAACCAAACATGCATTAATTCAAAAACGTTCAGAAATTAAATAAAAAAAACTAATTTGTTTTAGCTGAAAGTAAGGAGCGACATTAAAACTTAAAACGAAGAGAAATCACTACGTATATGAAATGGGTTGTCCCCTCCGCTCTTTACGTTGTCAATCCCTCGCTCTTTACGCTAAAGTTTGACTCTTTGCCACAATTCTATTTCTTAAAATAATTAAAAGCTTTAGCGTAAAGAGCGAGGGATTGCGGAGGGGACAACCCATTTCATATACGGAGTAATTTCTGTTCGTTTTAAGTTTTAATGTCGCTCCTTACTTTCAGCTAAAAAAATAGTTTTTTTTTTTGAATTTCTAAATGGCTTGAAACTTACATCCATAAGTTATAGGGCCTGGGAATTTCAGTGTATAAGAAAGTTTGGATGGGGACATGGACACCCCTAAATTAGTTTTATAAAATCCACCCATTTTTTAAACATCGGCATTAAACTTATATCCCCAAGTTGCTAAGCCAATGGAACCTTTGTGAATCAAGGGGGGGGGGTCTCATTGCAGAAGAATTTTTTTCAAAATGTTTGCTCCCCCCACAATGAGGCTAGGAAAAAGTTAAAATGTGTTTTTTTTTTCAAATGGCTAGAAACATCAATTCATAAGCTACTGGGCGAAGGAAACCCTAATAAATAAATATTTATGGCTAAGAAACCAGGCCCGAAAATTAGGTCAAAACACTTTTTTTGGTTTGCTTGAAACTTGTATCTGAAAATCCTTGGGCCAAGGAGAATCCAATGCACAAAAACAATTGTTATGATATGAAAAGGCCAAGATACCTTGATACCTGGGCCAAGGGGACACCCCTAATCAAAAGAATAAAAAAACGAAAATAATGTTTGGCATGCCTGGAAACAAAGCCCCAAAAAGAGACTAAAATTTTTTTTAATCAATGATGTAAAACCGAACTGATAAATTTCAGGGTCAAGGAGACCCTATTGGATAACGAAAAACAAAAACTAGTTTTAGTATGTTGGGTTCTAAAATGGGTCGAAATAGATTTTTAATGGCTTGAAATATATCTTTTAGTCCTTGGAACCCTGACAATGAAAATGAACAGAATATTAGTTTGCCTGATAAAAGGCCAAAATTTCGATTGTAATTTGTTCCAGGTTCTCTTTGGATGGCTTTGGCTTTCTTTGTACTCAACTTGCTCAAGAAGATTTTTTATTAATATATTATAAATCTTCTTTTATCAATATATTACTTGTTAACACTAAACGCCACATTTTTGGGCACTTACCTGAAGAGTTCTGTAAATATGCTCTATTATTATTGTGTCACATAAGATATGGCGTACTTGCACACATTTACAGAGATGGTCTTCAGTGATTAGCTTGAACCTCCCCCCCACCTTCCACCCTTAAAAATAGTTGCCTAAATTGAAATCAATATTTTCTCTAAATCAGTGACAAAATTGTTTTCTACTTTCCTGATGGAACTAATATCTGTTTTAATCTATAACTCTACTAAAAGTAGCCAATCTGCTCGGATTGCACTTTAGGCTTTTAGTATCTTGCTGGTGTTCAATTAACTCGGAATAGGGTTGCCTGCCATTTCAATTCAGAAATTTCTGTTCTGGGAGCGCATAAGTCTTCTGAATTATTTTTGAATTACCTCCTTACAAATCAGATGTTCACAAGTATAACAAGTCCTATTTCAGCCTATACACACTTCGCTTATGTATTTAAATAAAAAATTCTATTTCAGTCTGTTTATACTGTGCTTATAACCAAGTATTACAAAAACAAGAATATATAAGTTATATGCATTGTCTTATCATTATTTTCCAAGCCAAAAAAGAACAGACATTACTGCATTATCTTTTTGATGATTTGTTCTGCATTGGCAAATTGAAATTATGCTTGTATGCTAAATAATTTTTTTTGTAGGTAACGTTAAGTATGGGGGTCGAAAATGGGACTTTTGAGGAAGAAATGAGTATTTTGTCGGGTAATGAAGAAGAACCTCCTTCATTGCCAATTCAGAATGGTTCAACCGCAAGAAGAAGAAATAATCTTCGTTTTCAAGGAGAAACAGCCTCGTCAGATGCCCCATCGTATGTACTTAAAGGAAGAATGAAGGACCTCTATGAAAATGTCAGTAGTTTTTTTTGTTCTTGAAGAGAAAGGGGTTGGCTCATTATAATGCCATTTTGAATATCACTCTCTCTTAAAATAAATTCTGTTTGGGGCAAAACCAATTAGCTCATAAAGGGTGATGGAATTCTATGCTGGGGTAGGCAAGCTTAAATTATATGATTTATCGCCTGACAAAAGTACGATAACCGAGCTTTTTAATCTCATTTTCTAATGAAAAAAATCTAAAAAAAATCTGTAAAGAAATAAAATCTAGGGTTAAAAATGATGAAAATAAAGCAAAGAGCAAATGATTCAAGCCGGGTTTATTTTTTTGTCAGTTATTTTTTATTTTATTTTTGTTTTAGTTTGACATATAATTGTAAATTTGGCCCATTGAGGCTTTTGAAAATCACATTAAAATTAAATCTTATCTTGAATGCTGTCTTTTGGGATTTTCTGTAATTTCGTTGCTTTCTAAAAACTTCCTGACTAACCTTCGCCTTTATAGGTTGAGGTAAATAATTATTTTTTAATTATAAATATTAAATTAATTATTATTTAATTATAAATAAATATTTGTTTCGTTTATGGGTTGAGTGTTCTCAACTGTCCAAAATCATGATTTACCCTATAAGAAAAGCAATTTTTATAAATTATGGCTCGAAGTTGTAGACTTGTTTTGTAAAAACGGTGCAACGTAAGATTGACCGTCAACATTGGTAACAAATTCTGTATTTGGAAAATGATAAGTCTAAAGTAGAGGTATTTTCTCTTTACAAATTTTATGAATTTACACAGTAGCCAGAGGTGTGAGGAGGGGGGGGGGGGGTTACTGACTGTAGAAAATAAATTTCTACATAGGTTTTAAAAATCACTAAACAAGAAGGGAGAATCCCTTGAAACCAAAACCTGCTTATTTTACCTTTTATTACCTGCTGTTATTTTAGTTGATGTTATTTTGGAAAAATCAGCAAGCTGCCTGAAAAACCATCGCTAGAAAATTTTTATTTATTTTGTAAAGCTGTCAAGTTCAACTTCTATTGTTTTTAACTTAAAAAGCAGAAATAACTACTAAACACTAAAAAAGTTCAACTCAGACAGCAATGAAATATGCATAAATGATCAATGCTTGCACTTAGTCTTTAAAAGATATTGGAGCTAAATTCATCTTTTGTGACAAAATACTTTTGGTGGTTGATAAAGCAAGCAATTCTAAAAATAGATCCAATAGGTTGCAAGACCACACTGGCTATACGTGACATATGAAAAAGCAGAATAATAAAAAAAAAATAATAAATAAAAGGATAATACAACAAATACGGTAATTTTCACTCTGTGAATGACGAAAGAAAAACAAAAATTTCGGCAAAGACCTCCACTAAGCCGTCTTCAGTTCTAAAAAAAATACATACATATAATAAGGACAAAAAAGTTATCATTTGGAGTTAATCATTAGTTAGAAAAAAATATGAACAGAACGAAGAATAGAAAAATTGCTAGAAAGTTTTTCGCTCAAGCTTGGTTATGTTTTTGAATGTATCCAAAGGTTATTTTTTCTTATTGTTTTTAACAATAAGAATAAATATATCGAAGAATTATAGATATAAAAGAAATTTATTAGACATATTTTTGCTATTTTAATTCTTGACCGTATTTTCTAATCAGCTTTTTCATTTGTAGAACCCCAATTTATTCTTTGACGACGGGCTCAGGAAAATTGATTTTGTCTTGGTTTGGGAGCAAAATTTAAAAGTAGAGGGAGCTGAAGAAAGGCGTCGGATTTTCGAGGAAGAACTTGAATTGGAAGGCCTTGAACTTGAGCGAAAATTTTCCTCATCTTCCCATCAGCTCGTAAAGATACACGCCCCAATTGTCATTATTGAAAGATATGCAGAGCTATTGAAAATGCGATTGCCCATGAAACCGGTAGGCTAAATAGTTGTTTGCCAATGTTGGATTAATGTTTATAGAAAGAGAAAAGGAAAGAAAGAAAGAGATGAGATTTATTTCATGTACCAGAAAAATAACAGCACTGGTTTAATATGCTTTCCAATAAACAAGCAAATTCAGACTGTTAAGAGTAGACAAATATGAAAATTAGATGATTTTTATTGAAGGAAGACTAATACCATAGGGAAAAGGTTTTGAGACAATATTTATTATTATTATTATTATTTTTTTAATTTGATAACAATGCTGTTCGCACACTAAAAGTCCCCTGTCTGAATTTTGGGGGATATCGCCAGTTTAGATTCTCATTACACCTCGGCCTTGTCTGTTTTTGTTTCCCAACATTTTGAGTCATGTACTTAAAAAAATGATATCTTTCTGACTTTTAGTTACTAACAAAGTTCGTCAACTGAGCGAAATAACAAACCGAAACGAACCAAGAGTCAATAATTGAAGCCCCAATTCAACGAGTGATAAATTTTTAGATCAAACAAATAAGAATACAGAAAAACTTTTTTAGCATTTCAAATTAGTCAGTGTAAAAAAAAAGAAACACACTTTTAATAACAAAGAAGGGGTGGATATTTCGGTTTACGCTTGAAAGCCTTTATCAACGAAAAAAAAAATTAAGTAGAACATATAAGGCAAATGAAAAAAACACACACGAAAAACCATAGATCGTGTGATAAAATAAATGTGACAAATGTTCACCAGATCAAATAGCCAAAAATCAGGAAAACTATGTTTTGTCTCCTGTATGAAATGATTCGTGGTAACAAAGCATAAATAATTAGTGGCTCGACCTAATAGTGACCAAAACTCTAATAAAACAGATTATCGATAATAGTAGATACATCTAAAGAATTGAATATCTGTGTGCTGCTTTCAAATCCAAAGAATTTGATTTTTTTTTTATCAGGAGGCTGCCCCCTCTGAAATACCCTGCTCTTTTTCTCTTGAGCTCAACCTTTTGTCTCAATTGTTTAAGAATGATCCCTGAAACACAAGGGCCGTTTGATTAGAATCAGAATCTTTTTATTCAAATTTCTAAAAAACTTTAGTGTAAAAAGAGAAGTATTGAGGAGGGGACGCCCCCCTAAAATGTGTAATACTTTCTGTTTGTTTTAAGTTTTAATGTTGCTATTTACTTTACGTTGAGATAAATCCTGTTTTTTTATGTTTAATATCACAATAAAGCGACAGTAGGGACACAGGTCGTTGTTTGTTAATGGAATATTGAAATATGAAATAGTCTATTTATTTTGAAAATATTATATATGCCCTAGGTTAAAACAAATACAATTAAAAACAGGTAAAAAAATCTCTTAAAAGCCTTTCCAAAGTTTATCTCGTTTTAACCTTTATTTATAAAGTTCAAACTTGTTTGGGGCTGATAATGTGGAATGTCGTTATTTAAGGTTCTTAGGGTTTTGACCTGTATTTTAATTAAATTGTTATAAATAGGATTCAGTCTTTGTTCGCCGCCATCTCTTCTTATATGAAAAATGGTCAGAATAGTTCTATTAGTGGAATGTGAATAGTAGATAAAGAGCGCAAAATAACAAAAAGTACTCCCTTTTATAATATTGCAACGAAGATGTACATGATGAAGATGTATTCCATACGAGTTCCCAAATTACAGGAAAAACTAGAGGGTAGTGGGAGGGGAGAACATCCCATATTTCGATTTCACTGATTATTGCCAGAAGTTTTAAGTTGGGACAGAATTTTTGGAAGTTATTTTTTAGGTTAGAAACACAGGTACATGGTGAATGTGGTCTGCAAGTTGCATAACTGCCAAGTATTACTATTTTTTTACAAACGGGCTTAAACGCTGTCAATGTCTATGCGCATGTATGGCGGCCCATTATAAGCTGTACTAGAAGTCCAAATTCGATTCGAAGGGATTACGAATTCTGGATTTTACACGACAAAGAGCGGTTTTCATTGGCTGTTAATGACGTTTTGACTAAACGCATAAAATACAACTTTCAATTTAATAAATTTTTGTCATGGCTAAATACTACATTTGGGACAGATGAATTTTTGATATATCTAATAAGAAATAAAACATGTGCTAGCTGTGAGTATTTTGCTTGCACGTCCTTATTGCTCTTGTATCTTAATTTAAGTAAATGAGCACCATTAATTAGGAACTCCCAAATAATATTTGGGAACCCACTCGTTCCTTATTGCTGGCAGATGATGGCAGTCTCAGAATTAAATAATTTCCACATAAAACACACAGAAACACAGATATATATATATATATACATATATATATATATATATATATATATATATATATATATATATATATATATATATATATATATATATATATATATATATATAGATAACAACGTCAAACCTTTGTATATTGGTCAACGTAACTCCCTCCCTCCCATGAATTCGATACAAATTTTCCTTTAAAGGCCGAACCTTTTTATATTGGTCAACGTAACTCCCTACCATGAATTCGACCTAAGTTTTCCTTTTAAGTTTGAATTCTAAGATTCTCTAGCTCATTATTTGCCTTGAAAACGTGCTAATAATAGTAACCCTGATGAAGTAAACTGCAAAATGAAGTAAACTTTTCATTCAGAAGAAGTGAAAATAAACTATTGATTAGTTTATTGTTCCATTGTGCTTTTTGTTTCGTTTTTAACCGTGAGAAATCTGCCTAATGGGATTTCATTTCAAAGAAGGGAGATAAAGATTGTGGAATCCAGTCACTTTTTATTCTAGAAAAATTGATTTGTTTTCTGGTATATACTAAGTTGCAATTATTCCTTATTTTACTCTCACTATCTGCTTAAGCATTTATGAGTGTTTAAAATGATTGGTAAGAGGGATAAATTTGTTTCTTTCAGATTTTGCTGGAAAGAAAGGAAACAAAATAAAAAACAAAAAGAACAAAAAGGAACTTAAAAGAAAAAATAAATAAGAGAAACAAAAATTAGAAATAAAAATGATCGGTAAGAAGGATAAATTTGCTTTTTTTTGTTGGAAAGAAATGAAACTAATCGAAAAATAAAAATAGAAAGAATAAAAAGAAACTAAGAAGAAAAAAAATAAACAAGGGAAACAAAATTAGAAATAGAAATGATCGGTAAGAAGGATAATTTTTGGGGGGATTTTGTAGGAAAGAGAGGAAACAAATTTAAAAATAAAGAACAGAAAGGAACTTAGAAGAAAAAATAAATAAGAGAAACAAGAATTAGAAATAAAAATGATCGGTAAGAAGGATAAATTTGTCTCTTCGAGATTTTTTTTGGAAAGAAAGGAAACAAATTAAAAAAAAGAAGAACAAATAGGAACTTAAAGGGAAAAAATCAATAAGAGAAACAAAATATAGAAATAAAATTAGAAATAAAAATGATCAATAAGAAGGATAAATTTATTTCTTTGAAATTTGTTGGAAATAAAGGAAACAAATAAAAAAAAAAAAAAATAGGAAGAACACAAAGGAACTAAAAGAAAAAAAAACAACAAAAATTAGAAATAGAAATGACCGGTAAAAATGATAATTTTTTTTCTTTTAGATTTTGTTGGAAAGAAAGGAAACAAATTAAAAGATAAAAAGAACAAAAAGGAACTTAGAAGAAAAAATAAATAAGATCAACAAAAATTAGAAACAATCATTAGGAATAAAACTGATCAATAAGAAGGATAAATTTGTTTCTTTGAGATTTTGTTGGAAAGAAAGGCAGCAAATAAAAAAAGATAAAAATTGGGAGAGCAAAAACGAACTTAAAAGAAAAAATAAATAAGAGAAACAAAATTAGAAATAAAAGTGATCGGTAAAAAGGATAAATTTGTTTCTTTAAGATTATATTGGAAAGAAAGGAAACAAATTAAAGAATAAAAAAAGAACAAAAAGAACTTGAAAGAAAAAAATGAATAAGAAAAACCAAATTAGAAATAAAAATAATCGGTAAGAAGGATAAATTTGTTTCTTTAAGATTTTGTTTGAAAAAAAGGAAACAAATCAAAAAATAAAAATTAGAAAAAAAAGAAGAAACTTTAAAGAAAAATGAATAAATAAATATGAAAAACAAGAATTTCTAGCCAGTTCTTTTGAAATAAAATTAGCAGCATTGCCTGATTAAAACATTTTTAGCAGGAGGTTTTTTTTTCTGTCTATCTGCCAAAGTAGTCAAATTTGTTTCAGACAGCCGAGGTTTCTAATAGAGGTTTGACTCATTTTTCCTCTCGAAAATCTTAAGCATTGCTTGAAAAATAAATTGAAAAGTATGGCTTTATAATATCATTTATTCTTTAGTTTTATGTTTTAACTCTACTAAAGATCGATAGTATTTCTTTGCTTTTTTTTTGCTTTCTGGGAAAACAGGACAAAAAGCGTCTTTTTGTTGCGGTTTGCTTTGCTTTTGTTTTCATATTTTTATAAAGGAAAGGTATTTCGATGCTAAATTATCTTGTAAGTATCTCGTTTCAAAAGTTTTTTGAAAAGCTAGAACTGTAAATTGAATAAGAATTCAATTTGACGGTTATCCAAAATTTAGTGTGTTTTTTAGTCTTCTATTAGAAGTTAGTTTTTGGTGTGGATAGTAAGATCGTTTTAATCGTTCAAATTAAAAGTTGGAAAGTTTTCCCAATTTAATGATCAAATACAATAGATCTTGATTGAAAATTTGTATCTTATTAAGTATGTTTTGTAAGATCTTCTTTTATTTCACTTTAATACTCGTTAAAATAATGATTTGAAAAGCTGTGATTTTATTTGTATTTCAAATGATGTTCCCCTGATTAATTTCCAATTTATTTTGTTCTAAAGTAAGACTTCGAGTTTTCAAAATATATTCACCTTGAAGTATATTTTTTTTTAGTTTTTCTTTTCCTTCTTATAGAAAACCATCATCCCATATAATTACCGGTGTTGGGGAGGAGCTATTAAAAAATCTCAAACAGGCGAATTATTCAAGCTATTAGGATATTCAATTGAATTTGGGGGATTGGGTCGGATATTGTCTCTTATAGTCTTGAACTTTTATCAATTAGGAATATGATTTGACAATTAGTAACTGGACGCTTAGTTCAAATGAAGAACTTGACTTAAATTTGCAATGAACATAATATCAATTAATGTATCAGTGTTAATTTTAGTTTCTGACTTACATAGGATTGGAGAAGATCCACAATGATGCAAGACAATGGATTCCATAGATATCTTAAAAAGGTAGCTTGACCCTACCCTCATTTTGCTGAGTAGGAAAGCAACGACCATAAGATTTGCTTAAAAAAGCAAAATATGAGCTGAATATAACCGAACACAGGTTTTCAAGAATTGATCTCTATCAAAACTTGAAAATTTATTAGTAAGAAAATAACTTTTTTGTAGAAAATAACTTTTTGGTCCTATACATTATCTTTATAAAGTCATATTTTTTTTAGGTAAAAATTGATAAAAAATTCTATAGATAAAGTTGCTCTTTCTTGTATTCAAGCACCTTACAGTTTTCCTTCTTCCTTTCAATTTATTTTTGCGTCTATTTTAAGTAAGTATAAAGCTCTAATTATTGCTTAAGCTTTTTGTTGGCATAACGATAATTTGTACTTTAACCTACATCAGAATAATTTTAATTTTTCTAAAAAAGGGTATTTTAAGCTTTTCAGAAAGCCATCTCTGTCACCAGAGGAGAAAGTGTATTTCCTTTGTCTATTGAATAAAAGCAAAAAGCTATCGAATGGTTGTTGTTATCCTATTTGTAACAAATGGGTCTCCTTGCATGTTAGTATAATCGTTCGTGTTTTATTAGTGGATTGCTTATGTGAATGGTGTTATTACAGCCAGCCCCTGCGGAAGCAAGTACTGATCAACGACGGGGAAGCTTGGAAATACTTTATAAGGTTGGTTAATTTTGGATAATATTAATTACTCAGGGTTGAAGCTCTGGTATTTTTTTGGTGACAATACTAAATTATATGTTTCAAATCTAAGGTGGGGGGGGGGGGGGAGAGATGCTGACGAAATTACACTGGGTAAAGATGCCATAAGATGAAATGTTCAAAATAGTAAACAGTCAAAATAAAAAAGTGTACTAACTGTGTCGTTTGTAATATTGGAACTTAATGCCTGGAAACTTTGCATCCTACTTGTTCACTTGAACCTTAAGTAAGCCTTTTCTCTCAACCAAAATTCTTTCTAACAGTAATAATAGAGAAAATAATCAATTTCTAATCGGCAAAATAAATTATCTTTAATATATTCAAACCACACTCGCTGAACATGATTCGCTAAACATGATGAAATTCCAGCCAGTTAAAAGCAAAAAACTACCACTACTAACACCTCACCACAGCACCAAGCCGCCTGAGGCCAACACAGCAACACAAACCCCTCTTCCATCCTAATCTATTCAAGGTCTCCGGCTTTATACCCTCCTGAGAAGTTCCCATTCCCCCTAGATCCTTCTTTACGACATCCTCCCACCCCAACCGGAGGCGATAAGCTTTCTGTTTATCCCTGGATTGTTGGCCGAAAAGGACAATCTTTGGCAATGTGGTATCCATTGTCCACAAAACGTGCCCTATCTATCTCAACCTCTCTCTCATTATAGCCTTAGAAAGTGGGATTGAACCACACGTTTTGTATAGCCTACTGTTTGATACACGGTCAGTCAGCCGGGTACCCAAAGTAATCCGTAGGCAATTTCTGTGGAAAAATTTTTGCAAGTCTTCTTCCGTTTTAAAGTAAAGCATAATAAAGTACAAATAAATTGGCTAAGACCCCTATTCAGCCCTCCACATTGTATAGAGATGAAAGTATAGAGAATAAAAACGTGAAACGGAATAAATTGACTAACCTTAAAAAATTACTTAACTAAAAGAGCTCCTTAAACTATTTTGAGTTTCTAAGCTTCGTTTCAGTTTTATCTTTACTGTTGCCAATGTTTTTGGGTAGCCATGCGTCTAAGCCGTTGCTCAAATGCCCTTTAACACCTTCTCCGGACGTTTGCTAAAAAAAAGAAGCAGAAACTTATTTGTACAAGTTGGTCGGCAGTATATTCTACAAGCAAATAGTCTTCTTTCTTACTTGCTTAAAAAGATTGCCTTAAGGTTAAATTTGATCATGCATGGTTTTCAGTATGGATATTTTTGTTCAAAATTCAAAAGATTTCGTTCATTCTAAAATTCCCTTAAAAATAAAATGACTCTTTATTTTAGATAAATAAACGATTCTTCTCAAAATAAACGATTAAATTTGGATTGTAAATGATTATCCAGAATAAACTATTTTCAAAATCGACATTTTTTGTTTCATTGTTTATTTTCTTGATAAAAGATCAAATTTAAATAAAAAACGATTCCTCTCAAAACAAACGATTTTTAATTTTGGATAGTATTGAATACTTTGTCCGGAAGCTTCTATATTATATGAATTTTCTAATTTGATTTATCGTCATTAGCAACAAATGTGATTATTATTTTGGATTCAAAAAAAGGAAGCCCAAAACTTGAAGTTTCGATATAACGCTTTGATATAGCTTAATCACTTTAAAATTTTTTGAATTGCTTATATACAAAGTAATCGCTAGTGCATGGTTTTGCCTATGGTCAAATTTTGAGTTCTAGAAGTATAGAGAGTATACTCCTTGTTGCCTTCCTTAGAGAGTATAGCTGTAGTGAACCAAAGAGGAAATTATAATAGAGGGGACTTTAGTGTACCAAAAACATTAAAACTGCATCTGATTCTTTAAATTGGTTAAGTGAAAACTTGTGCAGCTGTATACATCTTGAAAAATTAGGAAGATTTTGGAATTAAATTTGTAATGCAAAAGATGCTTAGTGCAGGTATGCAATATTAACACTTAGCAGGCGCCTAGTTTAAAAATAAAGAACGTGTATAAAAAATAAGCAGAAAATCAGCGAAAATAATGTATCGTCATGGATATCCAGAAAGTGAACTTTCACCAATTACTGTAGCAATAGACAAACGCTGCCATTAAGAGTTGTTAAAATGGGAAAAAAAAAAAAACTTTGACCGAATGATTAAAAGTGTGTAATAATATAACCTAAACATCTTGTTTCCAAACTGAAATTGAAAAGAAATGCATATATCATTAAAGAGCTCAGAATCTAAGCTATATATCAATATATTTATTAATAAAGTTCTACGGGGTTAAACAATTTGAATTATTAGTTAGTTGATCTACCATTATTTTTCGAGAAGGACCAATTAGGCCATCCAATTTTGTTGGATTTATCCCTTTATTTGACTATTGGTGCATCTATATAACCCTATTTTTTTGATTTGAGAAACATTCCTTTCCGTATTTAATTTTGACATTTCCTACTTGCCTATAATTGCTCAATAGCAAACGGTTGTACCACCCATTGATTTTTGAAATACTTGATTATATGATGTCCATAAATTGTGTGGTACAATCTTCCAGTTCGGCTTATCATATAAACAGGAGAAATTCCCGCTTGTTTTCTTCATGATTCAATTTTTAAACGGGGAGAAACTTTGCGCAATTAAACGGATTTTAATGGTTGTATAATGACCAAAATAAAAATCTTAGAAAATTCCCGTTTCCAGGTGTGAATAGACCTAAAATGGAGCCAGGGGGAAAAATTGTTTTCATTTCTATGTCCTTGGTGCGTTGAGGAGGTTTTAGACACTTAAGAAATGGAAAAAAGAAAGCATGGGTCTAGTAGGAAACAAAACCAGGAATTAAAGATGAAAAAGCTCGTAAGTAAATTAAAATGGCTTTTTAAAAAAACCTTTGAATTTTTTTCTAGGTTTAGCTTTTTTTGTTTTGCTTATTTATTTATTATTATTATTATTATTTTTTTTCGAACTGAGGATAATATTTCATATTTCACTGGCTGAAATTTGTCTTGTCTATTTATCTAAGGATAATTTTTCATAATTAATTTTGTCTTGAGCGAATCTGATTATCTTTTAAGAAGAAAAACAACCTAAAAGAGATTTAAAAGGGCAAGCTAATAGCTAATCTTAAATAGTAAAAATAATACATTTAAATAGCTTAACCAGTTGTTGCTGCAAATAGCCAATAAGTCAATAATGTATTTATTTTTGTTAAATTCGAGCCCTGTTGGGTTTTTAACCAGCTATAACGGACATCTAATTTTGAAAAGATTCTGCCTCTCAGAACTCTTAAGTAAATATGTCGAAACTTTATCCGATAATTTTTTTTGCGAGATTTTAATTATTTATTGGTAAAATTGTTTTATTAACTTAATCTGCCTCTTCCCTCCGAATAAAATCTGATATGGACAAACTATAAATGCAGGAAACTCTTTCTGTTCTGTTCTCTAATACCTTTATTCTAAGAAGGAAAATAGCAGAAAATTCCCTTTGGGGTAAGTGAAACTCATTTACTGGTTCTATGTATGCAGACAAACTTTTTCAAACACTAAGATATGTATAGTGAAAGTGCGCTCTGAATGTTTCCAAACAATAATTAGAATTCAGGAAATGGAACTAGAATTAGCACCCCTTCTTCTTAGCTATACGCTAATCAGGCCATATAATTATTCGAAAGTTTCTTTAGACTCAAGATAAGAGGGTTTAAATAATTTTAAATGATTCGCATAGTTTCAGCCTTGGTGTTTACCTATTATTTCATTCTAAAATCCACTTTCTTTACCTTTTAGTTCTAATCTCTATAAATTTTGTTTTCCTAAAGGATTCTATGCCTCAAATGCTAAGGCTTTCTCCATCTGTTTGAATTTTATTTTTTGGTGTCAGACTTGTTACTGGGGTTTGCAAAGCAAATCTATACCTTTGAAAAAAAGGCATTGAAAATTTTAATGATTTTTGTCAAAACATTTGAATCAATATTCAGAATAAAAAAATAATTATTAGTAATGAGAAGGCATTCTAATTTTCCTCCTTTTCTTACGGCTCGTTGCGCAATTTAATCGCTTTTTTATTTGCACAGACTTTGAAATCGTATGGAAAATAATTCGTCTTGTCTCTATCTTTTCCCTAGCTTTCTTTATCTTTTTCTTTATCTTCATCTTTTTTTATCTTTCTATATCTATATTTCTTTATCTTTTCTAACCTCAATGCATTTGCTTTTTGTTTCTCGTTGCCGCTTTTACTGTTCGTTCTTATTGCGCTTTCTCCTTGTAATTAAGTTTTTCCTGAAGAAAAACTGTTGCTAAGTGTATTTTTCTATATTATTTGGTGTGCAAGGTCAAAGTTAAAGAAACTTCGTTGAAGTGAAATTATCAGGATTTTTATCAGGAAAAGCTAAAGTTTGATTCTTTCTCCCAGCTCTACTTTTTAAAACAATAAAAACTTTAGCGTAAAGAGCGAGGCGTTGTGGAGGGGACAACCCCTTTCATATAGGAAGTAATTTCCGTTCGTTTTAAGTTTTAAGTTAAAAAAAACTTGTTTTTTTGTTGTTTAATCATTACAAAGAGAGAAATCTAACGATGAATAAAAAACGGGACTATGGCCAGTAGAAAAAAACTAAAACGACGCGAATATTTCGCCTGTATGAAACGCTTATAAACAAAAATGTGTTGATTTCTGAGTGGGTATGAGGCTGCGGAGTAATCAGTTGATTTCCGACCCAAGAACCAGGGCAAAAATTTTTTTTGTACATCCATAGAGCAATTTTTAAAGAAAAGTGCCTAATTTTTAACAGTGAGTGACGAATATCAAAATCTAGCTTGAAAGGAATATTGCCTATATAAAAACTTCTATGCTTATCGTTAGTGGTCTTACCTGTGTTCCTTTCTTTAGCTTCTGCTTTTCATTCATTTTAAATTGTTGTTTTTACTGCTTGTCCCATTGGAACATTTTTATTCTTGAAATTAAAAAGGAAAACTAAGTTTGTCTGCTTTACTATCTTTCTATCTTTATCTATGTACTCAGTTAAAGTTTAGTGGAGCTATTGATTTTGAGTGGAGGTTAAAATTAAACAGTTATTGGATGTGTCTTGACCCGAAATAGTTACATCAATAGCTACATCAAAAGAATTGCATTTTAATGCTGATTTTAAATATATAAGTTTCATCAAGTTTAGTCTTACCCATCAAAAGTTACGAGCCTGAGAAAATTTGCCTTATTTAGGAAAATAGGAGGAAACACCCCCTAAAAGTCATGGAATCTGAACGAAAATCACACCATCAGATTCAGCGTATCAGAGAACCCTACTGTAGAAGTTTCAAGCTCCTATCTACAAAAATGTGGAATTTTGCATTTTTTGCCAGAAGACAAATCACGCGTGCGTGTTTATTTGTTTATTTTTTTTCCAGAGGTCATCGCATCGACCAAGTGGTCCTAGAATGTCGCAAGAGGGCTCATTCGAACGGAAATGAAAAGTTCTAGTGCCCTTTTTAAGTGACCAAAAAAATTGGAGGGCATCTAGGCCCCCTCACACGCTCATTTTTTCCCAAAGTCAACGGATCAAAATTTTGAGATAGCCATTTTTGTTCAGCGTAGTCGAAAATCATAATAACTATGTATTTGGGGATGACTTACTCCCCCACAGTCCCTGGGGGAGGGGCTGCAAGTTACAAACTTCAACCAGTGTTTACATATAATAATGGTTATTGGGAAGTGTACAGACGTTTTCAAGGGGATTTTGTGGTTTTGGGGGTAGGTTTGAGGGAGGGGGCTATGTGGGAGGATCTTTCCTTGGAGAAATATGTCATGGGGGAAAAAATCAATGAAAGGGCGCAGAACGAATCTGGTCACTTTAGAAAAAACCGTCAAATTCAGAGCTTGATATACAATGCTGGGTGTTCGGAGCCTCTCTATTATGGAGTATAATTTGAAAATAACACAACTATACGAGCGGTAAAACATATATACCACAACCATAACTCAACTAACGAAAGAACTGCTAAGAGATAACACAACTATAAAGCGAAAACAGGTGAAAACTAACGGAAAAATAAACGAACTAAGTCCTAAAAAAAAAAAAAAATCAAAAATTCTTTTCCAATTTTGAGCCTAACTTCTGCAAAGGAGTAATAATGACAGAAGCCCCGAAATACCGAATTATTTTCTTTTCAAATAGTTCGTGGTAAAGAACTGTAGTAAGGAGTGACCCGGCTCAATAGTAAACGGAACTCTAAAAAACGGAATTTTGATGCTAAAAGATACATCAAAAGAATCGAATTTTTACGCTGATTCTAAATATATAAGTTTCAATTAATTTAGTCTTTGTCATCAAAAGTTACGAGCCTGAGGAAATTTGCCCTATTTTGGAAAAAAGGGGGAAACATCCCCTAAAAGTCATAGAATCTTAACGAAAATCACATTATCGCATTAGGCATATCAGAGAACTCTATAGCAAAAATTTCAAGCTTGTTTTTTTTCTTTTCCCCAGGGTTCATCGTATCGACCAAGTGCTCTTAGAGTGTCGCAAGAGGGCTCAATCTTACGGAAATGAAAAGTTCTAGTGCCCTTTTTATGTGATAAAAATTTTGGAGTGCAAATAGGCCCCCTCCCACGCTAATTTTTTTCTAAAAATCAACAGATTAAAATTTTGAGATAACCATTTTGTTCCGCATAGTCGAAAACCATAATAACTATGTCTTTAGGAATGACTTACTCCCCCACAATCCCTGGGGGAGGGGCTGCAAGTTACAAACTTTGACCAGTGTTTACATATAGTAATGGTTATTGGGAAGTGTACAGACGTTTTCAGGGGGATTTTTTGGGTTTGGAAGGGGGGTTGATGGGAGAGGGCCTTGTGGGAGGATCTTTCCTTTGAGGAATATGTCATGGGGGAAGAAAAATTCAATGTAAAGGGCGCAGGATTTTCTAGCATTACTATAAAAAAACAATGAAAAAATAAACATGAAAACGTTTTTTCAAATGAAAGTAAGGAATAGCATTGAAATTTAAAACGAACAGAGATTATAACGCATATGAGGGGTTCTAAAAATACTTTAGCATAAATAGCGAGGTATTTAGGAGGAGATAAATACCTCGCTCTTTATGCTAAAATATTTTTAGTAATTTCAGCTATTTATTCTACGGCCTTTTTGATTAAGGGGTCATTCTTAAAGAATTGGGACAAAACTTACGATTTAGTGTAAAGAGCGAGGTATTAACGAGGGTACAAACCCCCTCGTACACATAATAAAAATATAAGAATATAAAAGTTTGTTACGTAAGTTAATTTTTAACTTACGTATTTTTTTTACTAATAAAAACGTTCGTTGAAAATTAAAAGTTCTGGTAGCCTTTTTAAGTAACCGAAAAATTGGAGGGCAGCTAGGCCTCCTTCCCCACCCCTTTTTCTCAAAATCGTCTGATCAAAACTAAGAGAAAGCCATTTATCCAAAAAAAAAATTAATATACTAATTTCATTTCAATAATTTATGTGCGGAGAGCCAAAATCAAACATGCATTAATTCAAAAACGTTCCGAAATTAAAAAAAAAACTATTTTTTTTTAACTGAAAGTAAGGAGCGACATTAAAACTTAAAACGAACAGAAATTACTCCGTATATGAAATGGGTTTTCCCTCCGCAGTCCCTCGCCCTTTTACGCTAAAGTTTGACTCTTTGCCACAATTTTACTTTTTAAAACAATTAAAAACTTTAGCGTAAAGAGCGAGGGACTGCGGAGGGGACAACCCCTTTCATATACGGAGTAATTTCTGTTCGTTTTAAGTTTTAATGTCGTTCCTTACTTTCCGTTAAAAAAACTAGTTTTTTTTTATTTAATACCATCATAAAATCATCATTCTACGGATGAAGGATGACAGATTACCGAAGATTGTCCTTCTTGGCCAACCGTCTGGGGCTACACGGAAAGCAGGTCGTCCTTGTCTGGGTTTGGAGGATGTCATAAATAAGGATTTAAAGGAAATGGGAACTTCCTGGGAGGGTGTAAAGAGGGAGGCTTTAAATAGATTAGGTTGGAGGAGAAGCGTGCGTAGCTGTGTTGGCCTCAGGCGGCTTGGTGCTGCAGTGAGTTATTAGTAGTAGTTGTAGTAGTAGTATAAAACAAGTCTCGACGAAATGCGCTAAAATTTTTACTGGAGCTGCGGATTTCAGGATCTTACTTGAAAGAAACCTGCCTTTCCTTATATACTTATCCTATATACGCCAATGGCGTAATTTCGTCAAAATCCTGGGTGGAGGCAATGTTTCTAAATCAAGTGAAACTGAAAGTGAAAACTAAAAAACGAGCCATATAGTAACAAAAACGGCAAAGCTATACTAAAGAAAAATGACCTGTTTCTGTGGATGCTTGAATTATTTAGGCTTATTTTAGTTTTGTCAAGATTTTTGGAGAAATTAAATTTCAGCCGGGGGGACTGAGGTCTGGGAGGGACAGGTCCCCCTGCCCCATGGTAAATTACGTCCTGACATACATCCTCTTTTCTTCTGTTTTTCATACCTTTTTGATATTTGATCAACTTCGTCAGATCATTCGATGGTGTTAATTATTAAGTTTAACATTTAATTTTATATTGCCTTTGTGCATTAATTTGAATAATCTCCTGGTATCTTTCTTCTTGAGGGTCGACGCGAATGTTCTCTCTGCTGTACTCCTTGAATGGAAAAACTCTTGAATTATTTGTTTGCTTCAAAGAATCCAAAAATTTGACTATGTTATAGTTTTTCTCACAATGTTTTTTTCGGGGGGTGGGGTGGGTTTTTACATGAAACTGGATAAATAATTTTGGGGTGGGGATTCTGTGTGCCGTGGCAACAATAGCGGTTTAATAGGATTGACGTAGTAGTGTTTTTTTCTTTTTTTTTGTATTTTACGCTATCATGCAGTTTTTCTGTATGTTCTGACTATCCATTTGAGCATAGTCCTCTTCGTAAGTTCGATATTGTGATTTTAAGAAATCAGTCATGGCCTAGAAGAGCAAAATGTTGCAATTAAATTACTTGCTCAAGTCCCCCCAAAAAATCAAGAAATTGTCAAGATAACGACAGCTGTGTAGGGGGGGGACTTTCTGGCAAAATTAGTTTCTTCTTTCAAATGGGTTGCTAGGTTTCGAAAGGGAAGGATCTCAAAAATAGGTGGTAATGCCCTAGCCAAGTCGGCAATATATCTTTTGGTTGAATTATTGCTCAATTTTCCTTTATTATGTATTAAATAAAAAAAAAAATAAACAAACAGTATGTATAAATAAAAAAACAGCTTTTTTTAGCTGAAAGTAAGGAGTGACATTAAAACTTAAAACGAACAGAAATTACTCTGTATATGAAAAGGGCTGTTCCCTCCTCAATGCCCTGCTCTTTACGATAAAGTTTTTTACTATTTTAAAAAGTAGAGTTGTGAGGAAGTGGCAAACTTTAGCGTAAAGAGCTAGGCGTTGAGGAGGGAGAAGTCCCTTTCATATGCAGAGTAATTTCTGTTCGATTTAAGTTTTAAAGTCACTCCTTGCTTTCAGTTGAAAATACTTGCTTTTTATTTAATATCTAAACGTTTTTAAGTTAATAAATGTTTTTATTTTGGCTGACCGCACAGGAAGAAATATTACAAAATTTGCATATTATTTTTTTTCTCTCAGCTCTACTTTTTAAAACAGTAAGAAACTTTAGCGTAAAAGTTTTAATGTCGCTCCTTACTTGCAGTTAAAAACCCATTTTTTTATTTTATTTCTGAAAAGATCCTGCTGTGATCTGAAATAACTACCGCAATCAAGTCGTTCCCAAAGACATAGTTGTTAGGTTTTTCAAATGTGCTGAACATAATGGCTGTCTCAAATTTTGATAAAGTGACTTTGGCAAAAATGAACGCAGGAGGGAGCCTAGGTGCCCTCCGATTTTTTGGTCACTTAAAAGGGCACTAGGATTTTTACTTCCGTTAGAATGATCCCTCTCGCGACATTCTAGGACCGCTGGATCGATACGATCACCCCTGGGGAAAGAAACAAAAACAAATAAACATGCATCCGTGTTCTGTTTTGTGGGCAAAAAATTCAAAGTTACACATTTATGTAGATAGGAGCTTAAAACTTCTACAGTAATGGTCTCTGATGTGCTGAATCTGATGGTGTGATTTTCGTTAAGATTTTATGACTTTTAGGGGGTGTTTCTCACTATTTTTTTTTTAAATAAGGCAAATTTTCTCAGGTTCGTAACTCTTGATGGATAAAACTAAACTTTGTGGAACTTATACATTTAAAATCAGCAAACAAATGCGATTCTTTTGATGTATCTCTTGTTATCAAAATTCCATTTTTAGGGCTTCGGTTACTATTGAGCCGGGTCGCTCCTTGCTGCAATTCGTTACCACGAACTGTTTGGTTACAGTGTTAAACTTAAGTTTTCTCAAATAATTATGGGGGAGGGATTTCAAGTAAACTGAAGTTATTTTTTTAAAGGCTTCTAAGTTTCAAAGAAGGAAGAATCTCGTGAAAGACAATAGAGGCCAAGGGGCAATATCCTAACCACGTTCATCATGTATATGCTCAAAATGTGGATTTTTTCTCAAGTTTCAGCCATCATGTTTTCACTAATAAATTTTCGTATTCTGTAATGATTGTAAGGAGTTTCTCATGTACACTGAAGTTCTTTCTTCAAATGACTTGTAAGTTTCAAAGCGAGAATCGTAATATCAAACAGTTCGTGGTAACGAACTGTAGTAAGGAGCGACCCGGCTCAATAGTAACCAAAAGTCTAAAAGATGGAATTTTGGTACCAATAGCTGCATCAAAAGAATGGCATTTTAATGCTGATTTTAAATATATAAGTTTCATTAAGTTTAGTTTTACCCATCAAAAGTAATGAGCCTAAGAAAATTTGCGTTATTTTAGAAAATAGGGGGAAACACCCCTTAAAAGTCATAGAATCTTAACGAAAATCACACCATCAGAATCAGCGTATCAGAGAACCCTACTTTAAAAGTTTCAAGCTCCCAAATATGTTGACAATGAGGTACAAAAACTCTTTCGTTCCCTATTTTGTTTCGCATTTTGAAAATTGATTTAACTTTGTAACTATGTTTATCCCTTAACATTTATTTTATCATTGTAATTATAATTGTTCTGACGTGCTTATGCTAGCTTGTGTGCTATTTTAACCAATAAATCATATTCTATTCTATTCTATCTACAAAAATGTTATTTTTTTTGTTTGTTCTTTTCCCCCAGGGGTGATCATATCGACCCAGTTGTCCTAGAATGTTGTGAGAGGGCTCATTCTAACGGAAATGAAAAGTTCTAGTGCCCTTTTTAAGTGACCAGGCCCCCTAGGCACCTAGAGGGCACCTAGGCCCCCTCCCACGCTAATTATTTTCCCAAAGTCAACGGATCAAAATTCTGAGATTGCCATTTTATTCAGCGTAATCGAAAAACCTTATAACTATGTCTTTGGGGACGACTTACTCCCCCACAGTCCCCGTGGGAGGGGTTACAAGTTCAAAACTTTGACCAGTGCTTACATATAGTAATGGTTTTTGGGAAGTGTACAGGCGTTTTCAGGAGGATATTTTGGTTGGAGGCAGGGGTTGAGAAGAGGGGGACATGCTAGGGGAACTTTCCATCGAGGAATTTGTCATGGGGGAAGAAAATTTCCATGAAGGGAGCGCAGGATTTACTAGCATTACTTAAAAAAAACAATGAAAAAGTTTTTTTTTTCAGCTGGAAGTAAGTAGCAGCGTTAAAACTTAAAACGAACAGAAATTATTACCCATATGAGGGGTTCACCTCCTCCTAATACCTCGCTGTTTACGCTGAAGTATTTTTAGTATATTCAACTATTTGTTTTGCGGCTTTTGTGATTCAGGGGACATTCTTAATGAATTGGGACAAAATTTAAGCTTTAGTGTAAAGAGCAAGGTACTGACGAGGGGGCTAATCCCCTCATATGTAATAAAAACATAAGAACACAAAAGTTCTTTACGTAAGCTAATTTATAAGTTACGTATATCTTTTACTTATAAAAAGATTCGTAAAAAATTAAAAGTTCTAGTTGCCTTTTTAACTAACCGAAAATCAGAGGGCAACTAGGCTTCCTCCCCCGCTCTGTTTTTCTTAAAATCATTCAGTTATGAGAAAGCCATTTAGCCAACAAAAATTATTTTACAAATTTCGTTTTAATTATTCCTCTGCGGAGAGCCAAAATCAAAACATGCATTGATTCAAAAACGTTCAGAAATTAAATAAAAAAAAGAAGTTTTTTAAATAAAAGTAAGGAGCGATATTAAAACAAACGAACAGAAATTACTCCGTATATGAAAGGGGCTTTTCCTTCCTAACGCCCCACTCTTTACGCTAAAGTTTTTTTTACTGTTTTAAAATGTAGAGTTAAGAGAAAGAGTCAAACTTTAGCGTAAAGAGCAGGGCGTTGAGAAGGAAAAGCCCCTTTCATATACGGAGTAATTTCTGTTCGTTTTAAGTTTTAATGTCCCTCCTTACTTTCATTTAAAAAAACTTGTTTTTTCTATTTAATCACGATCAGAGATAATTGTCTAACTGACTGATTGTTGTTAAAACCCGGTAAATTGTGTATATCATTCTCTGGCCTGTTAAATCAATAGACTCGTTGCCTAAATAGATGTCAGATAGCATATAAAGTTCAGATAAACAACCGCCACACAGCTAACAAGAACGAAGGAATCAATCAGTTTACACAAATTGACCTAAACGACCGGATTTATTCATATGTCATAAATGTTATGTGTCATAAAACGAATCAACTAAAAACCAATTTTTGAAGCGGTGTTTTGTTCTCTTTTCTGCTCATTTTTCATTCTTTTTCACTAAATATGTGCTCAAGAACTAGTTTTTAATATATTTTATTTAGTTTTGTTCTGGCCTTAAATCTGTCATAAAGGACTTTTCTCTTCAACTAGTAACGAAGACCAAACTGCCTTTCCATCACAAACATCAAAAACAAGAACAAAAATAAGGAATTTTTTTCGTAAGACAGTAAAATCTAATTTGAATGAATATTTAATCTTACAAAATGTTTCAAAAAACCAGTCGATATTAACATAGAACCAGTCTGAAATAGACCTTATGAGGGTAGCTGCCAAAAAAGCAATATTATCCCTAAAAATGTGTTTTTAATTATTCTTTTTTAATTTCAATGAATTACCTTGCTTGACACCTGACAGATGTTTTAAAAGAAATCTTGGAAATACTTGCTGTTCCAATAGAAAAAAGGCGCAAGGAGCTCATGAAAACACTCGGTCTGCAGTTTATTATAATTTAGTGCTTCCAACTAAGTCCACTAGAATATAGGAATTCACTAAATATGTGAGGAAATAAGTGATATCCACTATCTATAATAGAAGTCCACTAAATATGTGCTCAAGAACTAGTTTTTAATATATTTTGTTTAGTTTTGTTCTGGCCTTAAATCAGTCATTAAGGACTTTTCTCTTCAACTAGTAACGAAGACCACACTGCCTTCCTTCACAAACATCAAAAGCAAGAACAAAAATAGGGAATTTTTTTCGTAAGACAGTAAAATCTAATTTGAATGAATATTTAATCTTACAAAACTTTTTTAAAAACCAGTCGATATTAACATAGAACCAGTCTGAAATAGACTTTATGAGGCTAGCTGCCAAAAAAGCAATATTATCCCTAAAATTTAATTATTTTAAATTTTAAATTATTCTTCTTATAGTATTTTTAATTATTCTTCTTTAATTTCAATGAATTGCCTTGCTTGACACCTGATAGATGCTTTAAAAGAAATCTTGGAAACACTTGCTGGTCCAATAGAAAAAAGGCGAAAGGAGCTCATGAAAACACTCGGTCTGCAGTTTATTATAATTTAGTGCTTCCATGGTAAAAGTGGGAGTGAACATTGTTTCAACAATCTTCTCAGTTGAGCAAAAGAGAAACCGTTGTATGTTTGTCGTTATTATAAAATGTAACTTGGTCGCAATGTAATTGCGGAATTTGAAAGTTGAATTTATAAGTGCGATCCTGACATAAAGAAATAGAGTGTATGATGGAACAAGAAACACCATTACAACCCGCTTTTCGAAATCGATTTATTTCTATCGTCACAATATAAAATGTCGAAGCTAATACATACAGAAGTAGACTCACACCTAACCTTACGCTGTCATGAGTTTAAAAAAAATGTAGACTGGAAAAAACCTGCCTCTTTGCTACCAACAACGCAGTATTGCTTTGACACTCAGAACTAAACGAGCCCATAAACTTTATCGTTAGAGCTTGGTATCTTTTAAGCTTTGCGAGAAAAAAGAGATGCATGAAGATAAAGAAAGGGAGATGCAAAGAAATACAATTTGCTTTAAGATATTTGTTGTGGCAACACTTTTGAATGTTTAATTTTTTGAAATTCTGTTTTCTTTAGATCCCGGGTTTTTCTCAATTGCATACTGCTACCACAGAAGTCGTTCACCAAGTGAAAAGCCGTTGGGAATGGATACTCGACAAATTTAAGATGGATCCAGATACTTTCAAACCTGAAAAAAAGTTTCGGCTTCATTCCACTTACACAAGAGAAAAGAAGGAGCTGTAAGTAAAGAAAGACAAATTATTAACAAGCTATACAAGAATATATTGTTTCATAACCCTTACAAAAAGAAAGGTTAAAATTTCATCTTGGATCTTTTCTTGCACTAATTCTGCTCTTCATGGTGGTCAGCAGTTGATTGTTAATTCCTTGCAAATGGTGCTGAAGAAAAGAACTGTTAACCATTTTTCTTTAAGAGGTGGTATATGCTGGGTCTTTTGTGTTCTTGTTTGTTGTTGGAATCTAGTTATTAGTATCTCTATTTTGTTTCTAATGTCTAAATTTCGTGTTTGTAAATTAGTTCTGTGTATTTAATTTGGTTTTAATTATTTCACTGCTTCTAAGTTTTAATCCTCACTACAAGGCAGATAGTTCTAAGTTATTAATTCTATCTCTGTTGACTAAATCTTTTTGAATTTTTTATCTTCTTTTCTTAATTATTTTTGGGCTATTTGGTTTTTACTTAATTTGTTTTGACTAAATCTTTCTTATACCATTAACAAAATCTTACTGGATTTGTTTTTCTTAATTATTACTAAACTTTATGGTTTTTATCTGCTTAATCTACCAAATACTAAACTCATGATCTATTTTTTTAAAAGGTTCTTAAATTGCTGGAACATTGCACTTTGTACTACTGAAGTCCTTGTTTATCTATTTAGTTTTATTTTTTAACTAATTTTTGGCTAATCCTATTTTTAACTAATTCTTTTTTTTAAACCAAGGTTTGACGTTAGTGACCAGTTTATGCTGCCTAGTCTAAGGTCAAGAGTTGTCGATTTTATTTTGAACAGGAAGAAGTTTAGTAACGACCCTAATGACCACTTTGCCTTCGGCATAGAGCGACTTATAGAAGAAAAAGCTTATTCTGCAGCATATCCGCTTCATGATGTAAGTTGATTTGACTGTTTTAAGTTTCAAACTACGAAGGACAATATTTTTTATCATCATGATAATATGTAGCTGTCTTACCTAACTTTGGACGATTGTATACCTTAAACTGTATCTGATATATGTTTATGTAATGCAAATCGATAAACCTTTCATACTATTTTGTGGTGTACGACTTTCGGTCCGTGTGCCCTTGTGCCATACAAATATTATGAATTAACATCAGGAAACGAAATTGAATTGAGAAATGAATTTTATGCCTGTGTTTTGAATTATTTAGGATAGCAGGTACATTTATTCACAAGCTACTGTCGTGTTGTGGAAAAACTGAAGTTTTGATTTATTTTTTCCCTGACCAGTGGGTTATAGCTTGGAAATTGGAAGAAATAAAAATTTGGAACTTTTGTTCTATGTGAGAATTTTGGAATGTAGAAGAAAGGTTTGTTTGAATTACAGACTGCTTGTGATCATGAAAAAATTGGCTTTTCCCCCTGCCCTTTAAATAATAAAAAATAATTAGTAAAAAAAAAATAATAGTGAAAAAAGAAAATAATAAAAACTAAACAAAAAAGTATGAAAACTAATAGAATGTAAATGAAATATTAGTAATGGTAAAAAAAAAATAATGAAAAAGAAATTGTTAGCTCTGATCTTACTGAGTAAAATTACAAGGTTAAGATCATTAATATGCTTTAACAACAGCATTCTTTAATATCTTGAGTATTGGAATATTAACAAGTTAAATGCTCGCACCATGCACATACGCAAGAATTTTCTCGGGAAAGGTCAGGTACTATTAGAAATATTTGATAATTCGGATAAAAAGTACCCAGAATTTTTTTCTCGGAAATTTTGCAACAGGGAATTTCTTGTTCGGAAATAATTGTTTCAAATCTTAGTCATGATCCAAACGGTTATAAAATTTGTACTCATTTCCTTGGTTTGCTACTGATTTCGAAGATTTATTAGGAAAATCGTTAGTTTCAAACAACGAAAAACTCACATTTCTATCATCTAGAACCCGGCATTGGAATCCTACAGTTCCGGAAATTGTTTGATAAAACCGATATTCAGATTTTTTGTCATTTTATAAATTTTAAGGTTTAATTGATTTTATGAAATTTCCCACATTTCTATCATCTAGAACTTGATATCGGAATCCTACAGTTGTGGGAAGTGGTTTGGTAAATTCGAAAGTCAGATTTTTGTCGTTTTATAAATTTCAAGTTTTAATTAATTTTTATGAAATTTTCTACAGCATGGGGTCAGAAAAATACTGTCACTAGTCCTGGCATTATCTAACCAAAAGTAAGGGGCGAGGATTTTCTGGATTCTTTTCATTAGCACACCCAACACGAGTTATTAGATCTGAACCAAATGTGGGAAGTAAAAAAAAAATGTGGGAAGTGTAAAGTGTCTTAGTTGTGTATCTTCCGACCATCATGATATCTACTAGAATTTTTCATCTACTTTATTCATTTTTTTTTATCAAAGGTTTTTTTTTCAAACTTTGAAATATATCATAAAAAATGTCTCCGTTTCGGTGAGAAGTAAGAGACAATGTCTTACAATGTCATTTATACTGTCCAGACCAGATCCTGCTTCCTTACCTTACCTTAGTTCCTCCGGAGCCATTAGTGGCGCATAAGGTGTCGACAAAGTCTCCCGTCGTTCGGAAGCGATGCTACAGTGGTGACGACATCTTCCCATTCAAGTAATAACGAGGTCTCAGTCGTCATCAGATCTTGGTCAAAAGTTCGCCGCAAAATGTCCTTTGAACGACCTTGTCTCCTACTGTCACCTGGTTTCCAGTCGTGGACTATCCGAGGAAGGTGGCGTGACGGTCCTCTTTCTGAGTGAATTAATGAAATTTTTCACAAAATGAAGTTTTCCGAAAAAAAAACAACTAGCTAAATTGAACTGAAGACTGGAAAAACAAGTCTATAGAACAGCTCGAATTAAAAAAACAACAGATATCACTATCAAGGCATAAATGAGATTAAAAACGAAAAGAAATTACAATGAATAATGAATTCATTAAAACGAACGAAAACTACCAGAAACAGTAATAACGTTAAAATCTCCGAAGTCTTCTAAAGGCCAGGGCGTCATTTGTGATTTACCGAAAACTGAATATATTTTAAGCATATCCTCTATCATACCGTTAACAAATTCAATTATGCTCAGATTCCCATGATTGAATATCGTTATTTTAATATGAACAACAATCTAAATTCGTTAGTTCTTTTCAGTACTCTTGGTTTTTATGGTGATTTTCTTTCTTTTTTGTTGTTCATGTTTTGAAGAATAAAAACCACAGGGTTCGAAATAAACTTCTTATTTCATAAAATGTAAGTGACATTAAAACGCCTAGAGTTTTGAGATGGAGCGAAGGAATCACTCCTGTCTATATATCGGATTAGTGTGAGAATAATATTTTTGTTGCAGTTTTTGTTGTTGTCATGACAACGAAAATTGGAACACTCAAGATAAAAATTGTGTTTGTAAGTGCGCAATTGACGCCTTGACCTTTAGAAGGCTTAGATTCCGTTACCCCTGTTCTTGGTAATTTCTGTTCATTTTAAGTTTGACTTTGCTATTAGTTGTAATTTATTTTTGCTTAAGGTCTCATTTGATCATTGATATTAATTTTTGTTCGTTTTAAGTTTGAATTGGTAAATGACTTTTTATTTCTGCTCCTCTTTAGTTATGTGTAGCTCTTTATTTTTCTTTGTAAAATTTTCTTTTTTGAATTTTTTTAAGTAATTTTGTTTGTTTTTTATTGACATTGTTTTTTTCATAGGTTTGTAAAAGCAATATCAAAAGCAATATAGATGTTTTTTTAAGTTGGCTTTGATTAAGAATTAAAAATTTGCTTGCTATTTCTGTTTTGGCCAATGATTTACAACAATACTAACAAATTGGGGAGGGGAATATTCTTCGAATAGTTTACAAATCTGCAGAATTTTAGGCCTTATACAGGGCTAAAGCCATCCTGACCCTCATCCTGGTGTAACCTTGAATATAGACGAACGTTGATCAACCCTTTTATTATAAGAATCTTAAAATTTCTATTTTGTTGTTTACACTAAAAACAATGAAAAATTTGTGCTAAAAATAAAAAATAAATAAAAATCAGTCATTGGAACCAAGTTTGTTTCTTGGTTGAATTTCCCATTTCTTATTTCAGGCATCTCCAGCCCAGGAATTAAAGAAAAAAAGTTAGCATATGAAAAACTAGAATAATTCGCAATAAAAATCTATAAAACTGTAATCTTTTTCAAAAATTTATTATCCATCATAAGCTCCCTGTGGTGGCGCAGTGGATTTGACCTTAGCTTGGTAATACAGGACCCAGAGATCGAATCACGCTGCAGGAATGCACTGCAGGGCCGACGCAGGGACCTTAGTAGTCAAGAAGCGTCGTTAATTTTTAAATAATAATAATGCTCCCTGTGGTCCATCATGGTCAAAATTTAAAATCTACTAGACCACCCCCAGTCTAATATCCCTTACAGTTTTAACTGTGTCTTTTAAGCCATCAGTTTCCGTTTCCAAAATATTAAATATAAGTATTTTTATAACGTAGATTTATAGTGTCTTTCGATTTAGCACTACTCTTTCCCCAAGTCATATTTCAGCATTAACCCCCCTCCCCCCTAAACATTCTCTAAAAGTTTCAATTTAATACCTTAAGCTGTTCCTGAAACATTGTTTATGCACCACGACTGCAAACGGGCATTATATAATGTCTTTTGATATATCTAGCTGCTCAACTGTACATCAGTCATAAGTCTTATTGGAACTTATTGCAAAAAAAATGCTGTTTATGCATACACAGGATAAAAAAATTGGTTATCTTTTTCCCCTTTCCCTCAAAATTAGATTTGAATATGCCCAATCTTTTCCATTTCTTTTCTCTAACAGTGCCTGGAAGTTTCAACTTTATCTCCCAAGCCCTTTCCAAAGTGTTGTAGCCCTGTTATTTCGAATGCCTGAACACGCTTGCTGTCTTTCGATTTGTCTCTTCCCTCCTATTTCCCCGCTTCAAAATTATACATCCATTTGACTTTCGCATGCACCTTAATTTCACCCTCAAAACACATCTTAAGTAATCCTCAATTTCAAATCGATTCCTCAAGTCATTTCCAAGGTTTTGCAAATATTCAAAAACTCAGGTAAACGTATAAAGATTTTCAAACGTATAGAACTCAAACTCAAAAAAACGTATGGTCTTTTGATTAACTCAGGTACACGTGTTCAAAGTATATTTTTTGGGAACTTTGGCAATCGTGATCTAGTGAATGATCCGTAAGAACTAACTCGAAACACAACTAATTAAGAACCAAGTTTTTTGGCAAATTGTAAGGTCCCCTGTCAACAAATTCCGCGTCTTGTCCCAAAAGATGATCTCCGAAAGTTTTTAGCTAATCGGTCACCTATGATCGAACATAACTCCCTTTATTAATTCTAGAGTATATGTGCAAACAAATAGCAACTTGCATTGTTTACGATCCTCGTCCGGGGGGGTTATGGTGATCCAACAGTTCATGAGAAATACTGTAGAAAATGTCCACTATTTGAACGAAACGGCTATTATACAATTTTTACTGTGGGTCTTTGGTGGTGTGGAAAGCGTGATGGGAAAATGACCCAAAAGGGGGACTGGCTGCCTTCCGGTCTTCGTCGACTGTTAAAACTGTTAAAAACTAGAACCTCTAAATTCCAATTTTAGTGACCAATTTTGTTCTAGAGATATTGCAGAGATCCTCAAGTATCGTCTTTGACATAGACACTAAAGTTTAAGCTTAATACCAAAGACTCAATTCACTGCTTGGCTTGGTAACGCTTTAAAGACCATGCAACTTGAAAAACAAGAGATAGATTTATTTAACAGAAGAACCAGCAATGTTAGTTTAAGAGTCGTTTGGCTGTGACAGTGGGAAAATTAGTGGTTTTTCTTATTTTTATCCTAGTGTGAAAACTGGATGAATCCTTTTAGGGGAAGGTGGAATGGATTTCCTGGAAAGGCCTTGTCTCTCTACTCTGTCTATGACTAAGCCAATTATTGTTTAGGCCATACATAAATTAAAAGATCAAAGTTAAGTTTTTCTATATTTTTGGAAGGGGGGCTTCTTTATTCAATGCAAATTTGTCAAGCAAAAATGACTTTAAAGTTGCAATAGTTACTCAGATCTGCATTTTAAATCAGCAAATCAGTGATTTTTGATTGCATTTGTCATGCTAGAAAAAACTATTTGCGGTTTTGAGTGGGGGTGTTTTAGGAAATTTTGTAGTTCAATTTAAGCCTTTGGATTTGGTCGGGGGTGGTGGTGGTACCGCCATTGATGAAATTAGTGTGTGGACCAGGACTGGTTTCAAAAACCCGCTTCCAAGAAAAAGTAAGGCCTAAAATTGCTTTCTTTAGACCTTAGATCCGCCTGTGCCTCCAGAGACACCCAGAGCATCAAGAAGGAGACACCAATCTTCTCACAAGTTTGCTGCTGCTATTATGTCCTCCCACTGAGGCTTGATTGAGGTGTCTATATTTCGCAGATCTGACTGGAACATTCTTTACATGGTGTTTCTGAGCCTGCCTCTTCGGCTTGTACCAGATGGTAGCCAGTGGAGGGCTGCATTCGGTATTCGGGAATTTTCCATACGTGGCCAAGTACGTGGTTAAGTACGCATTACGTGGTCAAGGTATCTTCATCGACAAACTGTCATTACATCTGCCACAAGAACATTTTCGATTATCGTCAAATATTGTGATTCACTAACTTCAGGTATATTTAATAAAAGTTCTTTTTTAAAGGGTGACTCGCGCACTCCCGGAAACATTAGGTACAAATTGGCTAGGCATTGGGCATCCCTGTGGAAAGCCGTCAAGTATCAGCCCCTTGATCATATCAAAGAGTATTTTGGCGTGAAAATCGGACTTTACTTCGCTTGGCTGGGGTTCTATACTCATACGTTGATTTTTGCGTCTGTTGTCGGCTTATTTTGCTTCTTTTATGGTTTGGCAACTCTGGACAACAATATACCAAGGTAAATATCTTAGTTTTTAGATATAGTGTGCCCAACACTTCTTTCTATGACAACTGCCTTAATTTGTTTTTATTATCTCACTATGGCTCTTTCGTATTTCCTGTTTTGTCATGTTATGTTTCCTGTTATTTTATGTCATTAAGGTTGCCAGGGCAAAAAGAGCATTTAAGTCGTATGGCACACGACCTGAGAACAAAATTATTTTATTCTGAAATTTAGTTTTACTGACCGCTCCGAAATTCAAAAATTCGGTTTTATCCTATTCGAAGCGTCAATACCTTTCTCGAGAGTGACATTACCATATCCCCCTTCTTTATCCCTCTATTTGAATCAAAGTCAATCATGATTGTTGAATTAAAATCAAGTTGCCGTCAAGCAATGTCTAATTGGAGAAAAATCCAAACAGATAGTTTTACTGAGACGCAAAGCTGGAATAGCCTTTTTTAGAATTGTATTAAAATGATGTCGTTTTCATTTCTTAATAGATAGTCTGTCATCTATCTGTCCATCCTAGGGCAGAACTAAGGTAGCTAACCATAGAACTAAGGAATGATTGAGATTTTTGGGTTGACTCATGACATGTAATGTCCACTGGACTTATATGTCCCACTAGTCACGTATCTAACTATAATAACGCTTATTACAAAAGAATATGTGTCCATCATTTTTAAGATGCGATAATACTCGTGGCTTCAAGAAGGACACACACACATATATATATATATATATATATATATATATATATATATATATATATATATATATATATATATATATATATATATATATATATATATATATATATATATATATATATATATATATATATGATCATACTGTTGATCAAAGTTTGATCAAAACTTTCCCTGAATGGAATTATATTAATTTTTTTTTTTACCATTAAAACAAATATTTCAGTCAATGGTTTCGTAATACGAAATTGTTCTTTACCTGACAACACTTTAATGGTCACTATTCAATTTACTCCCTCCTGTTCTAAATAAAACCCGAATGAATTCTTACTACCTTAAGAAAGATAGCCTTGAAAAATGAGCTATATTAACTATGTTAGAACCTCAAGTCAAAAGGCAATATTAAGCCTTTCGAAACCTACACGAGATTATAAAACAGTTTGATGGGATTTGCGTAGTATTGTTGTCCCCGTATTGGATTTGTCTTTTGAATATTTGCTTAATAATATATATTGTTTTTCGGGTCGAGTTTCTTTTTTTTCTTTTCTTCTTATTTTAGAGTGTTTATTCATCCAGATAGATTGATGGGTAGATGGACAGATCTATTGAACCACCCAACAATAAATTTGAACAATAAAAGCCCATTCAATATCATATACCTCCCGCAAGACTCTACGGCTAGGAATGCAGGGAGAAAAAAAAGTAAAAAAAAAAGAAAAAAAAGAATGACCATTATCAGCCAACTCTGATTCTGTTATTTTCTTCTGTGTTTCTCTAATTTGTTTAATTTAATTGGTTTAATATAATATGTTTAATTTGATTTAACTGGTGTTTAATCTAATTTGTCTTACTTTTTTCTTTTTTATCTGGGACAGCTGTTTAATCAAATTTTCTCCCATTAAAGTAAACATTAGTTCCGACGGATACTCAAATACGAAGAGCATCATTCTTTATTTTGGGACTGTGGAATAGGTTCTCCTCATATTGAGTTGAAGGTTGTAGTTTCAAGGCTCAATCAAGGTCGTGGAATGGTCTTTAAATATTTTCAGCCTGCTGGCATGTCTTTGCTGTGAGTGATTTAGGTTATTTTCTTTTCAGTCAAGAAATATGTGATCTGTCGAAGAGCGTTACAATGTGTCCTGTTTGTGACAAATTTTGTGACTATTGGGATCTATCTGAAACATGTCTACATTCGAAAGTCACTTACCTTTTTGACAACTCTAGTACAGTCTTCTTCGCGATTTTTATGTCTTTTTGGGGTAAGTCTATTTTCTCCATTTTTAAACAAACGAATTCGTTTTCAGATACAGTTTGAGGTTATTAACTAATCATTGAACTTTTAAGAGGATTATATTCCATAATGAAACAGCCTATCTCGTCCATTATAAAGTTTTTTAGTTTGTGTGGTCAAACTATTTACAATAAATTTGGCTGTTTTGGCGTAACTTGTAGAACTTGCATAAGCAATCCGAATAAACGACAGAAAACTAATAGCTGACTTCTAATTTCCCCAAAATCTTAGAAAAATCTTGTAACTCCTCTTGTTTTGTGCCAGAGACAGATATGTTTAGTTTTAGAAAAACATACCATTAGGAAGTGTAATTTTTTTTTTCAATGCAGAATTTTCTTTTTAAGATTCAAGAAAAGTTTGTCCCTAAAAACGTTCTTGTACACCTGCTAGGAAAATGTCAAAAATCATCCCAAAGGAAATATCATTTGATCAATTTGACAGCTCTGAATTTTCTGTCGTGCAACCTGCTTTGATTGGAAATTTTGCCGACGCAATTGCATTGTCTTTTTTTAATAAATTTGTAAATTCTCAATAGGTGTCAATTATATATAGTCCCCTGGGAGACGTCGCTAATACGCCCTTTGCCTTTGAGATAGTCAGCTGAATTTGAAGCTCACAAAATGATGTTTAAGGTACCAAATCCTCTTCAGTATCGAATGCATTTGGCTATTGACGGGCATATCCGTGGCTACACAAAATATGGAAAATATATACCCAACTAAGATTGTCTTATTCTACTTACTGAGTTTAGGTAATGGGCCTTTGCATTAATACATCATGTTCGGTATTTAAATAGTGATTACAAGGTATCCTGCTTGTAATAAATTTTGTAATTATTGAATACTTTCGTAAAGATGTCTATATTTTGAAGTTGCTAACCTTTCTGATATGGTTAATGAAAAGAAAATATTAAAAATGGGAGAAACCTTCTCATAGATAATGAATTTCCCAAATGCAAAAGATAGTAGTAAGGGAAGTATAAATAATACAAATGCAGCAGAACGAATAATGAGTACTGCTTTTCCCAAGACAGTGAATGAACAAAACCTACTGAGTATTTCGGCCCTATATGTAAGGGTCATCTTCAGCAAAGAAAATAATAAAAAATATAATACAAAAAACACTTACAATAAGATTTTAGGAATAATTTTATTCCCTCTGCATCATTCCAGAAACGTTTGTTGATTAATAATGTTCGTGTGTTTTTCCCTAAACTATTAAAATGAAAAATATCTTTGGTCAAATGCTCCCTATAATTGTTCTTGCTCCCCATATTCATTATCTTGGGAAAAAAAGTCCACATTGTTCTCACTTCCGTATTTGTATTATGAAAAGGTAGTGTGGTCTTCGTCATTATCCGGCATCTAGGACTCCATGCATGGAATTGTTTACCTACGACTTTGAGAAACATGGATAATTTTCTTGAATTTCGGCAGGAATTAAAGCTATTTTGCCTTAATATATATGGTTTTGATAGTTGAGTGGACCTCAAGTGGAGCCAAGATGTTGGTTTTGTTCTTGGCGATACTGGTCAAGTGGTTTTAGTTTCTTTTTGTTTTGTCTTTTTTGAAGTGTCATTCTTTGTCGATTGAATTGCAGGGTAATTGAATTTTTTTCTTCTTCTTTTCTTTTCTTTTTCTTTTCCTTTTCTTTTCTTTTTTCTTTTCTTCTTCTTTTCGTATTGTTTTTATTTGTATGTGTATTGGGGTTGTAAGCCCAAACAAGCTTTGCTTCGGACCATTTGCTTGTTTTGTTTTGCTATTTATATTAATAAACCCGTCTTTCTCTCTCTCTATTGAAGTATAAATAATGAAAGAAGTCCGAATATTTCGGCCTCGCATCCGAAAGCTCTTATCAAAAAGAAAAAAAGACCTAGCTTTATGACATTAACGCAAAAACGACGAGAAAAAGCAAACGCTATACAAAAAAAAAGAAAATGAAAGAAACATGTATTACATAAACTATAGCTGTTGCTTTTAAGCAAGTCTTATTGGATAACTAAAGGCTGAATATACAAAGTAGGGTGAGCATTCACAATTTTGTAAGCATGAATTATTCTCTGATATGAGATTATCTCATAAACTATAGTTGCTGAAACTCTAGCTATCGGTCTTGGAAATTATGCACCTTTTTGACAAGTCCAGTACCGTCTTCTTATTTCGATTTTTTGTCTTCTCGGGGTAAGTACATTTTTTTTGGGTTCAGATCGACTTTGTTTGCTGCTAGAATTTTAAACCCTATTTTATGAAGAATGTTCCATTTTGATCTATTCATATTACTCCTTACTTTTAACGCTTTTTTAAGGAATGGTGTCAACTTCAGTTAGGCAGATGCAAGTGGAAAGGTCAGTTTTTTATTTTATTTAGAAATGACAAGGAATAAAGTAGCCAGAAACGGTAACAATTTTTTATCATTCCTGAACTTAACTTGAAAGAGAAGACATCATTCTTTCATAAAAAAAAAGAAATTTTCTTCTATTCGTTTTAGTTAATTAAATTTATATTTTCTTAACAAAATGTAGAAACTGAGGAATGAATTGGAATGGCGCATTCTTAATAATACAGGCGTTTTGGTTATTGCTTTGTAATATAATTCTTGGTTATAGGGAACTTTTGATTGTTGACTGTAATCTCTTGCTATGCAGAACATGGAAGTTCGTACCCGACTAAGAATAAAAAGGTTTCACATGGTTTTTTAAAGGGTAAACGTCAGTGGTTGGATTATAGTAACGAATGTCTGCAGTGGATATTAATGAGCACAACTACTATATATGCAGAAGACTAATCCTTTAGGGGGTCTAGAAATAAGCTTTCGTGTTTATGCTAGGAATGTATCCTGAATAAGACCCCGTGAAGCCTGCTCTTGGAGTGAAATATATTCCAAATTTACACACATTTTCAGCTGGTCGGATGAAGGTTAAAATTATAGTATGGAAAACGCTTATTTTTAAACCTATTTTATTTATTTTATTTATAGTTATATAAATATTTTATTTTTTATATAGTTATTTTATTTTATTTATAGTTATTTTATTTATAGTATGGAAGACTCTTATTTTTTCGGTCGAAAATCTTGCAGGATGCAATTAAATTCTGATTGTCAATTTTACAATCAGATTGTCAAGTAAAGAGACCTTTTGGTTTTGTTTGGCTCCTTGCTTCTTTCTGCACTTCCTCAATATTAGAAAGCATAAAACAAATCAGATTTTGTATTTAGGCTGCTAAGTTCATAGTCAGCTGCTATGGCCTTAGTCAAAACCAATTGGTGTATCTTGGATTATCGCAAAAGGTGAGATACGGAGAACAGTTTTGCATGAACTCTGTACAACATCATTTGAGTTAACACTCAGAAATCTCATTTCTGAAGCTTCTAACGAGTCAAAAAACAATCACTCCAGAATTATTTGCTTTTCTTCACAGATATCTGGCTTCAAAATGAGATTAATCTTAATGTATTCATTTCTAGACTTCTTTGTGTCGTAAAAAATCAATGTATTTTGAGCTATCTTCATTTTGACGCATAAACTTGTTACGGAGGCCCCTGCTTGATTCATCTTTATGAAACAAGTCTGAAACAGTTGCGAACAAAATATTCAAGATTTATTACTTAGCAGTCCCTGGTAAAATTATTTAATAGCTTGTTTACCCTTTCATTGCAAACCATAAATAAATATGGTTGTATGAAAACAGATGACACAGAATTCTATTCACAATAGTGCCATGCACCCTTGACATGGTACTGCACTACTCATATTTAGCCTATTACACGTTTATTGACAAATAATTATTAATTCCTAAATTATCATGATTTTTATAAACTAGTTCTGATTTGCATAAACTAGTTCTTTCTGTAATTGGCTTCGTTTTGGCCTGTACAGCCGCATACTTAATGCCTGGATGGTCACCCTTGGCCTCTCAAGAATGGTAAATTCTCTCAGGAAATTGGAAAAAATAGATTTAAGCTCGGAAACAAATTTTTGGAAGTCTTCGCTGGTAGCATAGAAAAAAAAGTATGGTGCTCGTAATAGCAAATGATTTGTGTCGTTTCTTCTAAATTTATACGTCTCTGAGTACAACCCTTGACATTTTTTCGATATTTTTTTTCTTCAGAGTGAGCCGTTTAAAAAAAAAGCCTTCTTGTATTCGTGTATGGCTGTGAACAGAATCTTGATGGCCTTTAGAAACATCTTCTAGTCGTAACTGTAATTTTAGATGGTTTAGAAAATCTCTTAACCTGTTTGGGTCTTATCTAAGTAAATATATATTTGAATGGTGGAATCCAAACAACATGTGAATATGATGTCGAATCCGAAGTCTTACAGGAATCCCCCTTGGTCCGCAAATATTTGCTATCAAACATTTCTTGGTAACAAGCTGTAAGTAAGGAGCAACTCAGCCCAATAGTAGTGGAAACTCTAAAAGACAGAATTTGATAATAATAGTCCGAGAAATAGCTTTTTTTGCTTATTCCAAATATGTAAAATAAGTTTAATGTTATCCATCAAAGTCTATGAGCCTGACAAAATTTGCTTGATTTTTGAAAAAAGGAGGAAACACCCCAAGGAAAAATCAAGCAATATTAATGACAATCACACCATCAGATTCAGCATATCAGAAAACTGTGCTTAGGGGTTTCAAGCTCTTATCTACGAGAATGTGGAATTTTGTATTTTTGTTTTCCCAGAAGAAAGGTCACGGATGCGTGTCTATTTGTTCGTTTGTTTGTTTTCCTTTTTTCTTCCAGGGGTGATCAAATCGAATCAATGTTCCTAGAAAAACCCAAGAGTGCTATTTCGAACGGAAGTCAAAAGTCGTAGTGTCCTTTTTAATTGACCAAAAAGATTGAAGAGCAACTAGCCCCTCAACTGTGCCCCCTTTTTTCCCAATAACACCTAATAAAAATCTTGAGATGATCATTTGATTTAGTACAGTTGAAAAGTCCAGTTACTCTGCCCTTGGGGAGACTTGTCCCCCCATAGTCCCCAGGAAAAGTGCCGTAAGTTACGCCATTCACCCATTCTTCACATATACTATTGACATTAGGAAACATACGGAAATTTTGGGAACGAGACATTTTCTGCAGTGAGGGATTATTTTCCACGGACAGAATTTTCTATGGGAAGGAAAGTTTCCGGAGGCAATTTTCCAGGGGAAATTTACAAAGGAGGGGAGGGATTTCTCGGTAAGATCTGAAATAAATGGTTAGAAATTAAATAAAAACCGAGCAATGTTTTTCAACTGAAAGTGATGAGCAACGTCAAAACTAAGAACGAGAAGAAATTAATTAGGGAGGGCTGCGGAAGGGCTGCCCCTTCCGCAACCCTTGCTTTTTACACTGAAGATTGATTTCTCGTCACATTTTTGAAGAAAGATTGTTTAAACACTAAGACTAAAGAGTGAGGGATTGAGCAGGGGGTCGCCCCACGTCATATACGAAATAATTTCTCTTTGTCTTGTGTTTTAATGCTGCTCCTTACTTTCAGTTATTTTTTGTTGTTGTTTAATATGTACTAATGATATATGTGGACGTTTGTCTAATGTTTCTCATTCGGTAAGTGGCAGAGACCTAAATGTAATCTCTGTAAAATCAGCATTTTTATTTGGAGATGATTTTAATCTGACGGTATTTGTGAAAACATAAGAAGAATTTGTCAATACGGTTGAGCATGACATATGTTTATTTCAGATATAGACTGGGTTGAATAGGGTTCAAACAAAACTTTAAGAAGTCTAATGTTGTGTTATTTGATCGTTCTAAAATGTATTTCCGCTGGATAGAACATATGACTAGGTAATTAGGTATATAAAGCTTTAAGAGAAGAACAGCGTAGTTTTAGGAAGTGAAGAGGATGCTTTGACCGAATTTTCGTGGTTGAATTTATGACCGAGAAGCTTCTGAACTATCCGACCTCTTTAGTCTTCTGTTTTCTAGATGAACAGGTATTTGTTTCAGCTGATAATAAATTCGTAGTGAAGATCCCATCCTATCCTGCCATCGTTTGTAAGTTAAGAACAACGCATATTCCTTAGCTCTGAAAATAAAACCTTCAAAAACGGTGGAGCTTTCTTTCCTTTCACTTATGGTTTCTTGATTTGAATTATTTTCGTCTACTTTTATTTTATTCCTGTATTTTCGATGTAATTCCTTAAATTAAGTATTTTTTTTTTCCAAAAAAAAAAAAAAAAAAAAAAATACTGCTTTTCTATGACGAACAAATAGAAGTCCAAAATGGGAATAAGTTCTTTTATTAGAGAGTGAAAACTGATGCAGAAAATCCGGACATTTCGACCACATACTTTAGTGGTCATTATCAGCAGAAAAACTAAAGCATTGCGATTAAAACAAATGTATTTATACAGAATTAAGCAGTTAATTTTGGACCAGTGAATCTAGTGAATGAATCGATAACTATTTGTGACCCGAAAGTAATTATTATGTTCTGTATAAATACGTTTAGAAAAAAGAGAAAGTTTTATTTTAAAAGCGACTTTCACATCGCATGGCGCCGTATCAGCGCTTTACGTCAGGTATTACAGTGAGATAAAACTTGTCAAATAAAAAAAAAGGGGAAAACACCGACACAGACACGCAGTGTCAGACACTTGTCAGATTGAAAAAACTGATCATCAACTAAAAAACCGAGTCAATACAACAAATCCACTGATTAATAATGTTTACAAATGCGGGAATGAAACTCTTCCTGTATCTCTCGTGTATTGGTGGGAGAGGTTGAAGAATGGGGATTTTCTGGGAGTTGGGTCTTTGAGGTCGGGATCTTGATGGTTGAAATGGCGGGGGAATAAATCTTGGAAACGGGGGTTTTTCATGACTTAATTGATAAGCCAGGTACACAGGAGGGTTCTTCTCTCTGATAGGGTAGTGAGCTGGTAATGCTTAAAAAGAAAGTGATATGGGACTTTACCTTGACCATAGATATTTCTTAATTCTCGCTTCTGGACTGAATCTATTGAATAAAATTGGGAAGTAGTTAAGCCAAAATGCCAAACCAGACAAGAATATTCAAGAACAGGGCTAATGAAACTTGTATAAATTCTTAAAAGGTGGAATACAGGGCCAGAAACCTTGAAGAAAAATTTAAGCGTAGAAAGTACCAAATTAGCTTGCTTTGTGATGGTAGTAACGTGGACCTCCCACTTCAGATCCCTCGAGATAGCGATACCGAGGAGTTTGCACTGTTGGACAGAAATATCCGGAGGGATTGGGTGCTTGAATGAAGGTGTACTCTTCAAGAAACTGATAGTCATGGTATTTGATTTTTTGGCATTCACAGTCATGTCGGCCTGTGCAGCGTCACTGGGAATAATTTCCATGATTTCAAGGATATATTAGCCACGAATTAAATTAATATTGGCCATAATTTAGTTTCGTGCTGATGACTACCACTGTTATATTTGGCCGAAATATCCAGATTTTTTGTATCTCTTTTCACTGTCTAATAAAAGGACCTGTCCCCGTTTGAACTAATATTTGTTTGTCATTCTTTTATTGGTATTAGATAGGGGTATTAATTTGTACCTGTATTTTCTTTCAGCCGCACTATTTTTGGAGTTATGGAAACGGTACTCTGCAAAAATTACGCATCGCTGGGATTTGACAGGCTTTGACGCACGAGAAGAACATCCACGCCCTCAGTATCTAGCAAAACTCAAAGATGTGCAGGAGAAAAAGGCAAATTGTTTCTTTATAATACAGGGTGACTGAAAAAAAACTTTTTTTTACAAGGTGGAAAGGTACTACTGACGTGGATGTAACACTAATAAAAACTGGCCGGTAGATAGTACCGCCCACTTTTGTAACCAAGGGATTATAAATACCTTAAGTAAATGTAGCTTGTACATTTTTCATCAACATATGAAATTGTTCATATTCTAAAATTCAAAATATCTGTTTTAAATTGAAGTAGCTGTTGAACAATACCGACCGGTTTGACGGACAAGGAGCAAAAAATACCTTAAATACTTATAAACCGTTCTTTTTTTTTATCAAGAAAATAAGAACCCTAGACTTTTAATTTTCTCCTGAAAGTTGTGTTTTTAGTTGATAAGGGGGGGGGGGGGGCATAACGAAAATTTAAAGCTGGATAGGTTAAGTCGCTTCTGTAAAAGAAGGACTGAAAATTGTTTTTTTTTTATATTATTAGTCAGCAGTTTTCTATACAAAGAAAGTTTATCTAAGGTCATTAGGCTTATAAATTGTTTCATCTTTTTTACCATTATTAACTTCTTGTTTTGATTTGGAAAAAGAAAGAAAAATTTAAATCTCCATGATGGGGCAAAAATGATTTTTGTGTAAAAATTTGAAACCGATGAACTATTGAAAAAAAAACATAAACCTCTTCTCTTATATTAGCCTATTAAAAATAGAATCCTACTATTTCAAAAAAAATAATTCCAGGAAAAAAGAATGGTTTTAAAAAACCGCCAGAAATTAAATGAACAAAAACAAGTTCTTCAACCGAAAGTAAGGAGCATCATTGAAACTTAACGAATAGTAATTGTTTATGAGAAGGGTTTCCTCTTTCTCAACCTTGCTCAACTAACTTCCTCAATTGTCAATTTTTTGCTTGAAGTTTGAACAATACCTGTTCCTCTGTTAGAATCACTATTGGTTTGAAATGAAAGTGTGTTTTGGACTCTTCGTATGAATACTAATAAGTAGGTTAACAAAGGACAAGAAGGCGTAGTTTTTTGATCCTGCTTATGCACAAATTAAGACAAGACAAAATCTACTCTCCATAATTGGTATAGAAGCTTTCGAACGTATTGAATCCTCGTGACTAATTTCACCAGTTAATATGGTAATTAATAATACAGCAATTAATATGGCGCTTAAGATACTCTTGTGAGTTTTGATTCTCTTGAAAGTTGCATTTACAAAGTAGATTTATTCCGTAGAATATAATTCCTTAACAAAAACTCAAGCATTTTGATGTTGCTTCTTTTCAAAATTATGAGAGTATAAAATGAACCCTTTGGTAAGCAGCTTGATTATGTGTTCTTAAGGTGTTGAACACAAACGAGCCAAAAAAAAAAAAAAAGGTTATTGCAACTTAGATGTAGAAAAATTTTATTAGTTTTTGTCCGGTATCTTTTGGTAGGAGATTTTTAAATTTTTTGATCTTAAATTGTGCATGCTACAATGGCATTTTTCAAAATAGTTTTAGACGCTTCAGTTTGTGTGCATGATAATTTTGAAGTTTGTGCTATGCCTTCACAGTTGCTTCTCCTCATAGCACATAATCAAATCCAAGCATATAAAATCTTGAACCTAGCAGGTATTAAAAAGAAGAAATTTTCAAAATGCACTTTATACTGATAAATGCAGTTCAATTTGTTTCTAGATGTAGACAGTTGACCGAGGATCTTCTTGAGGAACTAAGCACCCTCTTGAGCACAGTCTTTCATAAGAGTTAACAATAGAATCGTCAATATATTAATTAAAAATTGTTACTAACTATCGGTATTTTATTTTATCGGTATCAAATTTTCTAAAAAAAAAAAAAAAAATTCGTTAGTTATTTGATAATATAACAATGCTGACATAAATTTTGGTCTTTTCATAGAATTTCAATGACGAAATTAAACATTAGTGCAGTTACGTCACAGTATTAGCAATATTTTCAGTTTTCAGGGAACTAGTACTGAAGCAAGGCGTCCTTGGTGTTGAAAAATGGAGAGAATTTAAACCACAACTATCGAAAAAAAAAGGAAGAATCTAAAATGAAAAAGACACTAAAAGAAAAAATCAAATCAATATATATATCAAAATTGCTTCATGTAACCATGGAGACATACCATAGTTTATTACAAATATATCCAGATTCATTCCCGTCTTCAAAATGAGCTAAGCGTTCAGTTTCAGCGTTTATTTTGGATTTGAAAGAGTTTAAGATCTAAAAGAAATATCTATATTTCCCTAATATATTGAAATATTTTGCCTCCTTGCAATAGCCGGGATGATCATAAAGTTAGACACCCCCCTTTCCCGTCCTCGTTTCTGTGACTTATAATATTTTCTTATCTTCTGACTTTTTTCATAAAATTCTCTCCTTTTTTCTTTCTTTGGATGTTGGGATAAATTTGGCTTTTTATCGAAATGTACATATCTTTACCAAAAACTCCTTTATGAAATGTTTCAATGTGACACCAACAGTAGTTTCATCACAGGTCACTAGTAGGTTGGCTGCATATTGAGTATGTTTATTCCACAGCTACCCAAAAAAGTAAAGCGAAAAAATAAATAAATTCCCGCTACATAGTGAAATTCGAGCGGACGTTCATTTTGAAACCATATATGAATGAGCAAATAAATAAATATTATTGACATCTATTATACTCCTAAAAAAGTACCCTACTAAATTAAATAGTGAAATGTACATAGTGAAATACGGGCGGATGTTATTTTAGAATCATACATGAGTGTGTAAATAAATAAATATTATTGACATCTCGTCCCCTGAGAGCGGTTTTGTCGTATCTGCAACTTTTTCGGGAAGTGGAGCCAGGATTGCCATCTAATGCGCAATTTTTTGCTCTACCCGATTCCGTCGACCATTTTATTGTATCAAACAGTTCGTGATAACGAACTGTAGTAAGGAGCGACCCGGCTCAATAGTAACCAAAACTCTAAAAAAATGGAATTTTGGTACCAATAGCTACATCAAAAGAATCGAATTTTAATGCTGATTTTAAATATATAAGTTTCATCAAGTTTAGTCTTACCCATCAAAAGTTACCAGCCTGAAAAAATTTGCGTTATTTTAGAAAATAGGGGGAAACACCCACTAAAAGTCATAGAATCTTAACGATTCAGCGTATCAGAGAACCCTATTGTAGAAGTTTCAAGCTCCTATCTACAAAAATGTCGAATTTTATATTTTTTGCCAGAAGGCAGATCACGGGTGCGTTTTTATTTGTTGGTTTTTTTGTTGTTTTTTTGTTGTTTTTTCCCAGGGGTGATCATATCGACCCAGTTGTCCTAGAATGTTGCGAGAGGGCTCATTCTAACGGAAATGAAAAGTTCTAGTGTCCTTTTTAAGTGACCAAAAAAATTTGAGGGCACCTAGGCCCCCTCCCACGCTAATTATTTTCCCAAAGTCAACGGATCAAGATTCTGAGATAGCCATTTTATTCAGCGTAATCGAAAAACCTTATAACTATGTCTTAGGGGACGACTTACTCCCCCACAGTCCCCGTGTGGGGGAAGGTTACAAGTTCAAAACTTTGACCAGTGCTTACATATAGTAATGGTTATTGGGAAGTGTACAGGCGTTTTCAGGAGGATTTTTTGGTTAGAGGCAGGGGTTGAGAAGAGGGGGATATGCTGGGGGGACTTTCCATCGGGGAATTTGTCATGAGGGAAGAAAATTTCCATGAAGGGAGCGCAGGATTTACTAGCATTACTTAAAAAAAAACAATGAAAAAATAAATATGAAAAAGTTTTTTTTTCAGCTGGAAGTAAGTAGCAGCATTAAAACTTAAAATGAACAGAAATTATTACCCATATGAGGGGCTCACCTCCTCCTAATACTTCGCTCTTTACGCTAAAGTATTTTTAGTAATTTCAACTATTTATTCTGCGGCTTTTGTGATTCAGGGGTCATTCTTAATGAATTGGGACAAAATTTAAGCTTTAGTGTAAAGAGCGAGGTACTGACGAGGGGGCAAACCCCCTCATATATTTAATAAAAACACGAGAATACAAAAGTTCTTTACGTAAGCTAATTTATAAGTTATGTATATCTTTTACTTATAAAAAGATTCGTAAAAAATTAAAAGTTCTAGTTGCCTTTTTAATTAACCAAAAATCGGAGGGCAATTAGGCTTCTTCCCCCGCTCTTTTTCTCAAAATCATTCGATCAAAATAATGATCAAGCCATTTAGCCAAAAAAAAAAAAAAAATATACAAATTTCGTTTTAATTATTCCTGTGCGGAGAGCCAAAATCAAAACATACATTGATTCAAAAACGTTCAGAAATTAAATAAAAACACAAGTTTTTTAAATGAAAGTAAGGAGCGACATTAAAACTTAAAACGAACAGAAATTACTCCGTATATGAGAGGGGCTTCTCCTTCTCAACGCGACGCTCTTTACGCTAAAGTTTTTTACTGTTTTAAAGTGTAGAGTTAAGAGAAATAGTCAAACTTTAGCGTAAAGAGCGGGGCGTTGAGAAGGAAAAGCCCCTTTCATACACGGAGTAATTTCTTTTCATTTTAAGTTTTAATGTCGCTCCTTACTTTCATTTAAAAAACCTTTTTTTTTATTTAATCTCAACTAGAAGTGCCTCAGTTTTAGTTTTTCGTTTATCGTATCTCACATGTTGCCGTTTTGTTAAGAGCGGTTTTGTCGTATCTCATATGGGAAAATTGCATAGGCATTTTGTCGTAACTCCGTCGACGTACACTTTTGAAGAAGAAAAGATTTGGTAAAAGTTTCAAAATGAGATCCAAACGGACATTATTTACATCTGCACAAGCCTGGCATACACAAAATTTACAGGAATCCAGTTACCCTATTTTTGTGGAATTGACTAATATTTTGTTCCAAGAGTATAATATATATTATATTATATATATAAATATATACATATATATATATATATATATATATATATATATATATATATATATATATATATATATATATATATATATATATATATATATATATATATATGTATATATATATATGTATATTGTATATATATATATATATATATATGTATATATATATATATATATATACATATACATATATATATATATATATATATATATATATATATATATATATATATATATATATATATATATATATATATATATATATATATATATATATATATATATATATATATATATATATATATATATAGTATAATTTAACATTATCAACTACCTGATTTGTTATGATTTTTGGTGCGTATCAGTGGTGAGAATAAATCTTGGCTATGATCGTATTTTGGTAGTGCTTCCTTGTAATGGAGCAGCCTGTCGGTAAATCTTTCGCAGTTGATATTATATATTATTGACTTACAAATAAAGTGAATGTACCACTTGATGCCTTTTTTTGTGTCCTTTAAGAATATAATAATTGCTTCTATTGCACATTCAGGTCATTCGACTACCAGGTCATTTGGGTCATTCGACTATACAGGAGGTTGATGCTGTACATAGCACTATTGAGCGGGGGCTAAAGCACCTTGATTTGTTTTCTCCACTAGATCTGGTGTGGAAGTTATTGAAAGTTAGAAAGATACGTCCTTTTAATGTCCTGCAAATGACCCAGTCAAAGTTCTTTGACCTTCAAAAGACAGCAAAGCTGTACAAGTACTCGTTGGCACCGTATTCAAAGGTAAAACAACTTGAGTTCCGTCAGGATAACGCTAAGAGAGTTTGGTTCAAAGTTTTGCCCAAACTTTGTGGCAAAAATATTTATCTATCTGATGTGAAAATCAAAGATGTCAAGTATCTCCCGAAGTTCATCCCCAATGAAGATCAGAAGTATTTTGAATCCAAGATTGAACAGTACTACTAGGCCAAGAGGGATACTGAACGTTTGGAAGCCTCTCCGTCTGCGCGAGATTCCTGTCCAGAGGAGGATTCCATTGGAGCAAAATGGCGGCCAGCGAAGAAACTCAACTAAAAATCAACGTTTCTGACGTTTTTCGTAACTTTTATACGTTTTCAAACAGTATTGCTGTATCAGAACTCGTTTGTCGTATTTTAATGGTGAAAAGAATAGGCAGCCCACACCATTTTGTCGTATCTAACTTTACTAAAATTTCGGCAAGGTCGGATTGTCGTATCTGCATTTCAGTCCTAGTTTTGTTAATGAAAACTTCACCTTTTCCATCTCATATTTGTGAGATCCTCCTAATTATTTTTCCCCTTTTTTATGTATTTGCGAAGAAAATCGGTTGTACCGTGTAAGTTCAAGCAAAGGTGAAATTTTCAAAGTCGTTTTTCTCCGAATTTTGAAAACCTTAGTTACGACAAAACCGCTCTCAGGGGACGATCTATTATACTCCTAAAAATGTACCCAACTAAATTGATGTAAATAGTGAAGTGTACATAGTGAAATACGGGCGGACGTTATTTTAAAATCATACATGAATGAGTAAATAAATAGATATTATTGACGTGTATTATGCTCCTAAAAATGTTCCCTACTAAATTAATTTACATGACGAAATACGAGCGGACGTTATTTTAAAATCATGCATGAATGAGTAAATAAATATATATTATTGACGTGTATTATGCTCCTAAAAATGTTCCCTACTAAATTAATGTACATAGTGAAATACGATCGTACGTTATTACAAAATGATGCATAAATGAGTATATAAATATATATTATTGACGTCTGTTATGCTCCTAAAAATGTTCCTCACCAAATGAATGTACATAGTGAAATACGAGTGGACGTTATTATAAAATTATATATGGATGAGTAAATATATATATCTATATATATAAAAATAAGTTGTCTGTGTGTGGATCTGTGGATCTGTGGATCAGGTGACGTCACCTGAAAAAACTGGATCAGGTGACAAAACTGAAAACTGAAAAAACTAAAAAAAGGCAAAAACTACAAAAAAAACTAAAAACTAATAAAAACAATAAAAAAGCTAAAAAACTAAAAAAACTAAAAAAAAGGCAAAAACTACAAAAAAACTAAAAACTAATAAAAAAGCTAAAAAACTAAAAAAACTAAAAAAAGGCAAAAACTACAAAAAAAACTAAAAACTAATAAAAAAAATAAAAAAGCTAAAAAACTAAAAAAACTAAAAAACTAAAAAAAGGTAAAAAACTAAAAAAACTAAAAACTAAAAAAAACTAAAAAAAAGGAAAAAACTGAAAAATAAGCTAAAATAAAGGTAAAAACCAATAAAAAACTAAAAAAAAACTGAAAAAACTAAAAAAAGGCAAAAACTACAAAAAAAACTAAAAACTAATAAAAAAAGTAAAAAAGCTAAAAAACTAAAAAAACTAAAAAAACTAAAAAAAGGTAAAAAACTAAAAAAAATAAAAAATAAAAAAAAACTAAAAAAAAGGAAAAAACTGAAAAATAAGCTAAAATAAAGGTAAAAACCAATAAAAAACTAAAAAGAAAAAAAGGAAAAAACTAAAAAAAATTTTCATCTAAAAAACTAAAAAAAACTAAAAAAGGTAAAAACTAAAAGAACTAAAAAAGAAAAAAATAAATGACGACACTCAAAGAGAAAGCGACCAGGACAAAAGGAATGTTCGATTAGCAATCAACAAAGCACCGGGACACAGGGAGTATAAATGACGACCAGGACATAAGTAAAAAAAAAAACTAACAAAACTAAAAAGAAGGTAAAAACAAAAAAAAAACAAAAAAAAAAAACTAAAAAAAGGCAAAAACTACAAAAAAAAACTAAAAACTAATAAAAAAGCTAAAAAACTAAAAAAACTAAAAAAAGGCAAAAACTACAAAAAAAACTAAAAACTAATAAAAAAAATAAAAAAGCTAAAAAACTAAAAAAACTAAAAAAAACTAAAAAAAGGTAAAAAACTAAAAAAACTAAAAACTAAAAAAAACTAAAAAATAGGAAAAAACTGAAAAATAAGCTAAAATAAAGGTAAAAACCAATAAAAAACTAAAAAAAAAACTAAAAAAACTAAAAAAAAGGCAAAAACTACAAAAAAAACTAAAAACTAATAAAAAAAGTAAAAAAGCTAAAAAACTAAAAAAACTAAAAAAAGGTAAAAAACAAAAAAATAAAAAATAAAAAAAAACTAAAAAAAAGGAAAAAACTGAAAAATAAGCTAAAATAAAGGTAAAAACCAATAAAAAACTAAAAAGAAAAAAAGGAAAAAACTAAAAAAAATTTTCATCTAAAAAACTAAAAAAAACTAAAAAAGGTAAAAACTAAAAGAACTAAAAAAGAAAAAAATAAATGACGACACTCAAAGAGAAAGCGACCAGGACAAAAGGAATGTTCGATTAGCAATCAACAAAGCACCGGGACACAGGGAGTATACCGGGACACAGGGACACAACTACAACGGGGACACCGGGGGAAACAGGGGGATATAAATGACGACCGGGACACCGGGACAGGGAATGGTCGATTAGCAATCACCATCAACAAAGCTCAAGGGCAATCATTAGAATCATGAGGTATAGATCTGAATACAGATTGTTTTCCCATGGACCATTATATGTTGCATGTTCAAGAGTCGGTAAACCTGACAATCTATTTATATGCAAAGACAATGGGACAGCAAAGAATGTTGTATATTCGCAAGTTTTACGTAGTTAAAACCATATATATATATTTATATATATATATATATATATATATATATATATATATATATATATATATATATATATATATATATATATATATCTATATTCACAGGTGGGACATAGGGACACAACTACAATGGCGCGTAACTATTATGGCGCGTAACGACTTACGCGCGCGGGGGGGCTTGGGGGGGGGCGCGAAGCGCCCCCACCAACTAGGTGTTGGGGTGGCGCGAAGCGCCACCCCAACAGCTAGTATATATATAAAATTAAGTTGTCTGTCTGTGTGTCTGTCTGTGGATCAGGTGACGTCATGTTTCTGTGTCGGCTGACGTCATGAAGTTAGTTGTCGTCATTTTTGCTATGACGGTGACGTCATTAAAGATATTTAAGACATATATGTTCACGTAGAAATCTATTAATGTTTAAGTTTAAAATGACTGATGAACTTACAATGGCAAAAGCCGATGAAGATGCTCAAAGAGTCTATGCCAAAAAACTTGCTGCTGATAGAGAAAGTCAGAAAAGAAAGCGTGCCGAGGAATCAAAAGAACAGCAAGGAAACAGGCTTGAGGCTAAAGAACGCAAAACCGCGCAGTTAGATGAAGATCCACCTGGACAGCGAGAGTCAAAACATATCAAAACTGAAAATGATAGCGATGATGATTGGGTTTGGGATTTTGACTCGGATAAGGTCATCAATGCCTACCAGATTTTAGTTAAAAAAACAAAGGTTCGGCGATATGTATTTCATAGTGAAGCTGAAAAATAAAGAAGAAAAAGAAAACTGAAAAAAGAAAAAATGTAAAAAACTAAAAAAAACTAAAAAGAAAAAACACTCAAAGAGAAATTACAGACCGGGACACAAATGACGACCGGGACAGAGGGAATATAAATAACAACCGGGACACTCAAAGAAAAATTACAGACTGGGATACCGGGACACAAATGACGACCGGGACACAGGGAATATAAATGACGACCAGGACACAGGTATTTAAGAATATCGTTCAAAGACAAATTTTTAATTGTAAGAAGATCGTTGAAAGAGAAATTTCTAATTGTAAAATGACTGAAGAACCTACAATGGCAACGGTACCACCATCGAAGTAGATAACCAGTGGGTTGTTCCATATTCCCCATTAGTGCGAAACGTCAACCCCAAGTCAAATTCGTGCATTGTTTGGCATCATTTTAACAACTTGCTCTCCATCAGCTCCTACAGAGTTATGGGAAAAATATAAGTCAAAAATGTCTGAAGATATACTCCATCGAAAACAGTTAGAGACGTCAGATATGACTTTAAATTTTACATCAGAAATTTATAACTACACTTTAGTTATTATAGAAGATTTGTGCGTACGTATGGCAAACAAACCTCTTCAGGATTTGGGAATGCCTTCACCTAACCGTATCGCTGCTGTTTCGACATGTGTAGAATTGGATCGTGAAAAAAGTTACAGTACGAATGATCTATTGTCGTATGTACAAAATAACATTTCCAAGTTAACATCGGAACAAAAAGACATTTATGATACGATAGACTAAATTTCAGGACGTATACAACTACCTGCTGATTTCTGTAATTTAGTGAAGTCCAAAAATGAATTGATCGAAAAAGTATTTCCGAATATTCTAAAAAATTATAAAAATAATAAATGGCTAAGTGAAAGAGCGATTCTCGCACCCAAAAATACAGACGTCCACGAAATCAACAATATTGTTTTGACCAAGATTCGAGACCAGGCAGTCCTTTACAAGTCAGTCGACACAGTTTTGGAACCAAATGAAGCGGTTAATTATCCATCTGAATTTTTAAATTCCATAGATCTTTCAGGGTTTCCACCACACGTGCTACAACTAAAAATAGGCGTACCAATAATACTTTTAAGAAATATCAACCCACCAAAGCTTTGCAATGGCACGCGACTTGCCGTAAAAAAAAACAATGGAAAACTTAATAGAGGCCACAATCTTGACAGGGCCTTTTGAGAGTGAGGCTGTTCTTATTCCTCGCATTCCCATGATTCCAACGGATCTGCCTTTTCAATTTAAAAGATTGCAATTCCCAATTCGATTAGCATTTGCAATCACCATTAACAAAGCTCAAGGTCAATCATTAGAAAAATGTGGTATAGATCTTAATACTGATTGTTTTTCCCATGGACAATTGTGCGTTGCATGTTCGAGGGTCGGTAAACCTGACAATCTATTTATATGCAGCGACAATTGGACAGCGAAAAATGTTGTATATTCGCAAGTTTTACGCAGTTAATTTGTATTGTATCTACCTATCTATCTATCTATATAAAAACGAGTTGTGTGTATGCATGTTTGTTTGTTTGTAAAAAGAGCGTTTGCATATGACGTCATTATTAGTACATACGGCTTTGTATATGCACAGACAATGGGAAAGCCAAGAATGTTGTATATTCGCAATTTTTACGTAGTTTAACTCCTGCAGACGAAATGAATGCTTGCCTGAAAAATTCTAATTTATGGGCACACGTAAAAATATTAAAATTAACTACAAATATGCGTGTCCGATTGCAAAACGATGACTCTGGTCAAACATTTTCAGATCAATTGCTGGCGATTGGAAACGGAAAGCTCCCAGTAGTGGGAAAGCCAAAAATGTTGTATATTCGTAATTTTTACGTAGTTTGAAACACATATATAAATCTATCTATATTCACAGGTGGGACACAGGGACACAACTACAATGGCGCGTAACTAATATGGCGCGTAACGACTTACGCGCGCGGGGGGGCTTGGGGGGGCGCAAAGCGCCCCACCAACTAGGTGTTGGGGTGGCGCGAAGCGCCACCCCAACAGCTAGCATATATATATATATATATTACTGATGTCTATTATGCTCCTAAAAATGTTTCCTACTATATATATATGAATGAAAATTATATATGAATGAGTAAATATATATATATATATATATATATATATATATATATATATATATATATATATATATATATATATACTGATGTCTATTATGCTCCTAAAAATGTTTCCTACTAAATTCAATGCTAAAGTATTGACGTTTCTATTTTATTTTGTGCATTTGCTTAAAATAGAAGCGCAAAATCTGAAATGATTTGATGTTCAGACATCTAACATGATTAATAAACAGAAGAATAGAAGTTTGTAAACTTCTGTAAAGTTTTAAACATCTAACAATTTTCCCTCACTTGTTTCTGGTTTTTTAAGAAACATGATATTGTCAAATAAATTTTTATAAGCATTTTGTATTTTATTGTGATCTATATTAAAGTAAGCTTGTGTACTTATAGTCTCCGTTCATAAAACATTAAAAGGGTTTGAAAAACAACTTTTACAATATTTGTGTGTTTCTGTTGCTTACTTTGTCTTCAATGTTGGAATGAAACCAAGGGCACATAAGAAAAAAAAAATGTGTTAGGAGTGTTCTTGGCTCCACTATTTTTGTTTTGCCAATATAAACTTAGAACGTATTTGTTTTTTTTTTTCAATGTAATATCATTTAATAAAATAATCGAAAAGAACTTTTGTCAAATGAAAGTAGAGAGCAAAGAGGTTTAAATAATTTATTTATAGAATTATACCATAGGGACACATAGTTCTTCCTATTTAAAGTCTCATGTCTTACTATCCTTAAAGACATTGAGGACATTTGCTTACGCTTTGCCGAATCTGCCATTTCTACAACCAGCACTGATGAAGTTTTCCCAAAATTTCTCCCTTTAATAATAAAACATCCTAGCAAACAATAATAATAAAACTAAGATCTTTACTTAAGTAAATATGGTTTTTCTGTGTCTTTTATGTATTTATTTTTTTGCTCCCTTTTGCTGTCTCTTTCTTTTGTTGTCGCTTGTTTTAACTTACCTCTTTTTATTTTTAATCCCTTTCAACTTACTATAAGCTATAGTTTTGTGTTTCGTGTTTTATACTTTTGCTTAATATTTTTCGCTTTTTGTCACCTGTTTTTGACTTGTTTCCTTTATTGTTACTCCTGTTTGACTAACTTTATATTTCACTTTATGCTTTACATTTTTTTTTGCTTCTTATTATTTTTTTATGTTCGTTTGTACAGCTAGCTTTATAAACTGATTTGTATATTATTTGACACTTGAGTTTGGCTCTTAGCTTCAGATAGTTTGTAGTCAAAAGTGTTTATTCACCGACTGCCTTTTGCAATCCCAAATCTTAAAATCTTATTTTAAAAGATTAATACAACTAAAGAAGTCCTTTCGTTCTCGAAGCCTTGTCATAAAAAATCTAAACGGTTTATTCTTCTTTTTTTTCATCACCTTGCTTTTTAGCTTATATCGTGTCAAAAATTAATGTAAGGTGTTTTGGGTTGATAGTGTTGTTCTTAACTATTCACTGGAGAAACTTATTTTTTGTTTTTGTTTTTTAATAACCATATTCAGGATGATCTCATATAAAAAGGGGGGATGTTCCCCTCAACTCTTTAATTAACTGTTTACTCCTTTTCTTCAAAAACATTGGATTTCACTGTTTTCGTAAAGATCATTCCTTTTTGGGACATTATCAATAAAAATTATTTTCTTCGGCATTTTCATTATTCACGTCAGCTTTTTGAGTTTCAGCTTATATTCACACGTATCACACTTTAGTAACCGTCCATGGCCATAAAGAGTTTGATTTGTTAGCGTATAATCTCTAAATGTATTGCGCATGCAACTCGCATATTGTGTTTAAATGATTTCATTTTGTCTCGCTGCTTTGCTAGAGTCCGGTAAGTCTGTTTATTTGCTTTATTAATTGTTTGAATGTGTGTCGACTACCAACGTGAATTAAAATTGAGAGAAAACCAATAGACAGTTTATCTGTACTACTTCCAATAAAGACGATAAAGTGTATTCATCATTTTAAAGGTTCTCTTAAATTTTATAGTAACTCCATTGTAGTACAGTGAATTGAGGCTCTATGTGGTAATATAAGGCATGGGATCATGTAATCATATTCCAGCTGCGGCTAGACTGGGTAACAGGGCGGCTACCTTTCACTGTAAAAAAAAAAAAAAAGAAAAAAAAGACGGCAACTGAAACATCTATTCGATGCTCTTCGCGCCTTCTACGATCGGAGTATCTTTAATCTTTCTTTATCTTTAAATTTTATAGAATTGATGATTTGTTTCTATGATTTGCTTGTACATGGGTTTGGGGTCATTTCCTCTGTTTTTAAAAAGTTTAAGAGTCTTACATTGGTAAAATGTAAAATAACTGATCCTGCTCAACGTCTTAATTTCCTTTTTTGAAGTCATTTTCAACATGATCTCTCGGGGGTCAATTAAGGCTCAGAAGTAATTACAAGAGATGTGGCTGAGACAGTTGCCGGCTACTTCACCTAGGCGTAAGATATTAAGTGAAAGACTGGATGGTGTCCAGTAATTCTTACTTTAAATACCCGCCAGACTATAGATCCCATCGTGGACTTAAAATTCTCATGAATATCATTAGCAGATCATTAATTAATTTCAGAGGGCTGCAGAGTTTATTTTTGCCACTTCCCTTGGATCTTCTCGAGTAGTATTTATATTACCTTAAATATCCACAGATTTTTTCCTGACAAGAACTTGTTTGATAGCAGTATATGGAGAGATGGGAGGGGCTAAAGTCTAATTTTCTTTCTAATTATGAGACATATAAACTTATTAAATCTAGGTTTTAGTTTTGTTCCCTGAATCTCCTGAATTGATGCTGGGAGCAGTAGTTTTCAAGAGAGGAGTCTGGTGAGACTAGCCACAACAATCATTTGGGTTTCCTCTGTGGTGAAATTTTGGGAACATACCTGACTCAGAGAGAAGTTCTAGTTAGCCTGATCTAAAAAACAAAAAACAAATGCTTGTTTCGCAGGAGATACTGCAGGGGCGGACGTAGGGAGGGGGGCTCCATTTTTCTGAATTCCCGTGGAGTTTTTATTCAGATTATCAAATAGAAATTGATTTTTTCATAATTACGCCCACTCCGCAAAAAAAATCATGCGCACATGCGTGGGTTAGTAAATTAGTTAGAAGTCCCCAGACTAGAAAAAGGGCATGTGGAGAAGTTTTCAGCTCTTTAACATTTTCAGTTTGCAAACTTTACTTTCTTCGAATTATACCTGAAGTGCATTTCGAACGTTTTAAATACCAACTACTACTAAACTTGTAACTTGAGCGCTTTGATGGTTCTCTGAGGGACCGAATATTAGCGATGTAGACACTTGGCTTTTATAATTTAAGTATTTACTTTGTTTTTAGTATTACATGTCTAGCGTCACTGTTAATTGCGCTAAGTTTGCGGTTGAATTAATTCCACTCTCAACTGTAGAAAGTATTAAAAAACCATTGATTTAAAACAAAATGTTTTATTAATAAATCTATTTTAATTCTAGTACAATCCGCTTACGCACAAAGAAGAGCCCCGTGTTCCGTTCTGGAGGATGAAGTTTCCAAACCAGATGATCAGTTATACCACGATTCTGCTTCTGGTAAGCTGCTCGTTTGTAGGATTCGGCACATTATATTCAAACTAAATTATTTTTATTATTAAAGCTTAAAGCTTGTATATCCCTTTTGGACGTAAATTACAGCTCTTTTATCTAACGCAATATACCTAAAAGAAAAGGCGCATGCTAAAAATGTTTTTAATTGTGCAGTGAAACAAATTGTATCTCATTTTTTTCTTTTAAATTGACCAGCCAAAAATAAGTTTTCGGTTCTTCACTTTATGTCCGTTTAGATAGCAATATATATATATATATATATATATATATATATATATATATATATATATATATATATATATATATATATATATATATATATATATATATATATATATATATATATATATATATATATATATATATATATATATATATATATATATATATATATATACATTACGGGTTAATATGGCTTTATATGTGTGGGTTGAACTTTACATAACATTGATATAAAATTGTTGATGAGTTGATGAGTAAAAAGTTGATGAGTTGAATAAAACGAGTTAATAAGATCAGGTTATAGGAAACCCAGTCCGTTTTGTGCCCCTCATTTGCAGTTATAGTCATAGACTCGAGAAAAAGAAACTTCTACTTTTTAGTCCATTTTGAGAACAAGATTTTTTTTTTCAAAGAACTTTTTTTTTATTTATGTCTTTTGACTTGTTAGTCTTTTCTTAGACTGAAATTTGTCCTATCTATGGTTCGAATCTAAGTTTTGATGGCTACAGGCAGGGCCGTATCCACGATTTTTTTTTTCGGGGAAGGGGGGGCCTACACAAGGTTTTTGGAGGGTAGGGTGTACACACAAAAAATTAAAAAATGCATAAAGTATTCGTTTATATTTATTTTTAGTCGGACAAATATCTCGGGGGAGGGGGGGGGGTTCAAATCCATTCACCCCCCTCCTCCACCTCCCGGCTACGGTCTTGGTCGCCGGCAACTGTTCTAACCCCTGTCCTATCAAGTCTTGTGTAATAATGTTATTTTATACTCTTCGTTGTGTCTGATTTATGGTTTATTGCCAGTATGATACTCCTTCTTAATCAAAGAAGCAAAACACGTCAGATGTTTTAAAAGCCCTACTACCCATGGTGAAGGTTTTCAACCTTCCTGGGTCTCTAATTCAAGTCACTATGATTTATGGAAAATATTTAAGGAAAGGGGAGGGGAGTATGTAAGAGGAGAGAATTTTGATGTTGTATTGTTGCACTGTCATTGGAAGTGCAAATACTGGTAAATTATGGAGAAATCGGACACTCGTAAACAAGGTTTTCCTGAGAAACAAGTATTTTAATCAGAAGAAAGTTGTATTTAAAACATGTATAGCGTCTAGAATACATAAAGTATTTATATTATTCAGCCAATTATTTTTAGTTTCATAGCAATGAAGTCAGTTTGACTAAGAGCGATTTAAAGTTAATAGTTTGTCTGCCAAAAGAAAAGCGGGTCATCCTCGAAGAGGTTGGGAGGATGCCGTAAGGGAAGAGTTGAGGGAAACGGGAACTTCTTGGGAAAGTGTAAAGAAGGAAGCTTTTCATAGAATGGGATAGGTGAGGAGCGTGGGTAGCTGTGATGGCCTCGAGCGGCTTGGTGCTGCAGTGACTCATTAGTAGTAGTAGTAGTAGTAATAAAAGCAGTCTATGTTTCAAAAACCTTGCAGTTTTTATATCCTGTTGATTTATAGTCCATTGGGATTAGTCAATTTCTATTTTTTTTTATGGATTATACGCTTTGTTATTGTTAACGATTTGGATTTTTTTTTTTTTTGAACTTTTTAGCCTTATCCAAAGAATATGGTTGACTTACAAGAGCAAAAATTGGTGCTAGTGACGGAAAAAAGTCACTAGAATGTCTCGTGTTTTGTGTTTCTTGGCAATTTTCTTCTAGCTTTGTCATTGTTTTTTTTCCAGTGACTAAGCTGAGACACTTGTTCGTACACTAATTCTACCAATTGCTTTAATCGTGCCAATTTTGCTTTATTATTACGCTGACAAAGGCCAAGAAGTCTGAAACGCTAGATGGTAGTGGTGACTTTTTTTCAACACTTGTGCCAGTTTCCACCTTTGTAAATTTCCTCTACTCTTTAGTGCCATCCGTCATCTATGATGCTAAAATTGATGGCTTCTAGGTTCGGATCAACATTGACCATCTGTGTTCAGACCCATTTACAATGATATCCTCTAAAATCGAGTTTCATCCCAGCCGACATTGACTGACGCAGGTGTTGGTCTCAGATTGGTCACAGCTTTGAAGATATTAGCTATTGGATTTCACTGAGAAATTTTTCTATACGCGTTCCTGTTAGGGTCAATCTGTTAGCAGTAGTATAATACTGTTTTTTTTTTCTATAGGCTGTATGCGTGTTATTATGACACGTATTATGAACGTATACATGTGTTTTATAAATACACGTCTGTATCTGTTTAAAGGCCTATTTGCAATCAGAGTTCTTAAAAGCAACTTTCAACCCTATCAAAATCCTGATATAACCTGACACTAATTATATGGCTAGAGTGTCGGTTGTAAATGGAAATTTGCCTTTTATTTCTGTTTTTTTTTTTTTCGAAGATGTAAGTGTAGAAAATACTTACAGAGTAACACATAAAACATTATAAAAAAGAAATAAGAATGGGGAAGGAAGAAAAAAAATAAAAGGAGGGAGAAAGAGAAAAAAAAACAGCTCATCAGTGCGTTGTAACGAACTGTAGTAAGGAGCGACCCGGCTCAATAGTAAACGAAACTCTAAAAAACGGAATTTTGATGCTAAAAGATATATCAAAAGAATCGGATTTTTATGCTGATTTCAAATATATAAGTTTTATCAAATTTAATCTTTGTCATCAAAAGTTACGAGCCTAAGAAAATTTGCCTTATTTTGGAAAATAGGGGAAACACCCTCTAAAAGTCATAGGATCGTAACGATCGTAACCATCGCATTCAGCGCATCAGAGAACCCTATAGAAATAATTTCAAGGTCCAATCTACAAAAATGTGGGATTTCGTATTTTTGCCAGAAGACTAATCACGGGTGCGTGTTTATTTGTTTGTTTTTTGTTGTTTTTTTTTCTTTCTTTTTCCCAGGGGTCATCGTATCGACCAATTGGCCTAGAGTGTTGCAAGAGGGCTCATTCTAACGGAAATGAATAGTTCTAGTGCCCTTTTTAAGTGACCGAAAAAATTGGAGGGCACCTAGGCCCCCTCCCACGCTCATTTTTTTCCCAAAGTCAACGGATCAAAATTTTGAGATGGCCATTTTGTTCCGCATAGTCGAAAACCATAATAACTATGTCTTTGGGGATGACTTACCCCACACAGTCCCTGGGGGAGGGGCTGCAAGTTACTAACTTTGACCAATGTTTACATACAGTAATGGTTATTGGGAAGTGTACCGACGTTTTCAGGGGGATTTTTTTGTTTGGGTGTGGGGCTCAGGGGAGGGGGCTATATGGGAGGATCTTTCCTTGGAGGAATATTTCATGGGGGAAGAGAAATTCAATGAAAAGGGTGCAGGATTTTCTAGCATTACTATTAAAAAAAAACAACGAAAATATAAACATGAAAAAGTTCTTTCAATTGAGCGGCGGTCTACACTGTGTTGTAAATATTTCTAGTTATCAATGCAGCTTTACTTCGTCTGTTCTACTGATCTGTTAGTCTATTTTATTGTTCTGTTTTTCTTTGTTATATTAGATTAATTGTGCTTATTATTAATATATATGCATATATTATCTTTGTTTCAGATTCTTCTAGTTATTGCCCTGGTGGTAGGAGTTATTATATATAGAATATGTGTCTTATCCGTCTTGGCAATCAAAGCTTCAGAAGAAGATTCGTTGATTACTAGGAACGCCCAGATTTTTACTACAGCCACTGCTGCTAGTCTCAATCTTGTCTGTATTATGCTTTTCAACCGGGTAAGAGCTAGTATCTTCCCTGTTTTTTCTCTGATTTACGTTTTTCTTTTATTACCTCTTTCTTGCGACTCTTAAGCATCAATTATCCTGATTGTGTCTATTTTTTCAGTGTCTCTCTTTCGTTAATAAGTATAACATCAGTAACTTATATTATCTACCTGCCTACCAGCTAAACCAAGCAGAATTTCGGTTCAATTACCAGCACATTTAATTAATTATATAACTAATTTTTAGATGTATTATAAGTTATTAATCAAGATGTACTAGTGTAATTGTTTACAATTAAGCGTAAATAGTCTTATACGGCTTAAGTACTACGAAATAATTTTCTAGTATTAAGCTCATTTTAAATCTACTTCTATTTTGCAATAGTTCTGCCTAATTAACTCGTCATTCTTGTCATTATTTTCAATAAAATAGATTAAGTAGAACATAAAAAAAAATAATTCAGAAGGAAAAAGAAGAAAGCAAGCTATCTAAAGGAAGCCAATAAGGAGCCACAAAACTGGCACAGGGTTCATTTCTGGCTGCTACAATGCTGGGTGATAGGCTTACGTTCTGTCCCTGTAAAAAGACCCAGCAGCTGAAACATGGATCCGACGCCCCAGGCGCCACCAACGGCTCTGGAGAATCTCTGTCGTTTTGACGGATACTAACGAACAACTGAGAAATAAAAGAAAAAATCATTCTCTCAAACTAACAAAGCAGCAATTGAATAAACTGGAGAACTAGGTCACTTGATTTCTGATTTTAACCATTGTGTTTCTTGCAGATACCTTTTGATACCTAAGGGGTTGATGATGTATTTGATTATGTGATTGGGGAAGTGGTTCAACGTTTATTTCAGGAATTACCAAAGTATTGGATTCTCTTTTGAGAAAACCGAAATACGACTCATTTATTCTTAAATCACCTGAATCTGTTCAAAACTAGACCTAAATGTTGGTATTTATAAATTTCAACAGCTTCTCTGTAGTGCTGGACAATACCTTTGTCATGCGAAATTAGGTTATCTTGGTTAATCCGTCGTTGGCAGTTCAATTATTTTTGGATTTTGTGCAAATCGCGTATATTGGTGAATAGCTCACTTTATTGTTTGTTAGGTATTTGATTTTAATTCTTTTAATTTTTAGTCTTTTATTGAATTTTATACATTATTTTGGCGTTCTTTCTTTTCATTGGTTTTGTTGTACTTTCCGGGCTTGTTTTTTGGTTTTTATTTTTTTCCTTGATCATATTAATTTGTTCGCGTTCAAGAAGAGAGGCGGTTGATCTCTCGAAATATTCGTGTTCTGTGTTTTCTTCAGTATTTTCATTTGGCCTTTAAAACACCCATTTTTGATCGTTGTCTTTCTTTATGTTATATATATATATATATATATATATATATATATATATATATATATATATATATATATATATATATATATATATATATATATATATACATGATATAATCATAATTTTATCAATAATTATAGGATAAACTTGTATGATACAGCAATGCTATCTTTTAGTTATATGAAAGAGCTGCCTATAAGTTGACTGAAATGGAATTGCCCCGAACTCAGACTGACTTTGAAGATAGTTATACAGTCAAAATCTATTTGTTGCAGTTTGTCAACTTGTATGCTTCAATTTTTTATATTGGTTTTATCAAAGGGAAAATGATTGGAAGGCCGGGAAAATACAACAAGATTTTTGGATTTCGCCAAGAAGAGGTTAGTACCTGGATCCTGATAGATCTTGACTTTATTTTGTATTCCCATTTAATAAAAATTTTATTTTATTTTATTTGACTTATTAATTATCTGACAAATTATTTATTTGACAATTAAGTAAATTGATGTCTATATTTAATCCTAGAGCATTAATTTCCTCAATATTTTTGTAGAAAATGGAAAAAGGAAGAGAGATAAGAGCCATAGTTTAATTAACATTCCTGTCCACAGGAATGGATAGGGGAATTGTAGGAACAAGGAATTATATAGCGTTTTATTTGAGTCTTCGTTGGCACGCATGGCATCTGATTGTAATATGTGGGTATCATGTTGACATTTTGTCGTCTTTGGACAAAGGACAAGAAAAGATATGTTGTTTTCCTTATTGACATAGAAGCCATAAATTCAAGCGACTAATTAAAAATGAAAGGTGAGTTGATGATATCCGTTTTTAAAAGAAATTATGTTTTGTTTACTTTCAAGAATTTTTGGAATTATTAGAATCTTTTAATTGACTGAATAAAAGCAACAATTAGTTAATCTATTATTAAAATATTATATTTGAAACTACTGTAAAAAAAAATGTTTTACATGACGTTCCAAGTTGACTTAAAAGGTACAAATCAAATTCTAACAAGCAAAATACCGCTTTTGTATCGTTAGCTCAAATGCTGCTTACGTTGAATGTTTTTTAATTACCATCTACTCTAAGAATTACAGTAATGTAGATGGCAGTTGGTCCTTGGCCCATGTTTTAGTCAAATAATCCCCTCGTTCAATAAGCTTTTGCGATTAATTTGTATAATTTTTGACAGTCAATAGCCCATTGCAATTACTTAGATGCATTCAATAGCACTTATTAAACATTTTATAATAATTATTTGCTTATTGTGCTTCAGAGCTCAATAAGCCATATTTCGTCCTTTCATAGATGAAAGATTCTTGGAGGATTTTACAGTATGTCTAACCTTTGAAGGGTGGTCAGGTTTAAATAGTTATATCTATTATTATTTTTTTTTGTAAACGTAAAATCAAGCTCATTAGCAATAAAAAATCAAGCAATAGTCGACGCGTTTCGGATTATACTCTACCTTCTTTTTTTGTGTCTGAAAATATTGCTAGTGTAGGAAAAGCTCATAGTCACCAAAACTGCAAACTGATATAGCACCAACCATGAAATGTCCCCGAAACTTGATTTAGAAAATACGAATTGAATGCCCGATTCTTAAGATGTTGAAAGTAAACATTTAGAATTAAACCTGATACAAATGCATCTATTGGGTGAACCTTCATTTGTTGACCAAAAGAGTCTCGAAACTCAAGTACTTGGAATAGTTAGTACATAACCTGACCAAACTCGATAGATAATGAATTTTGAGCCTTATTGCTGATTATTTGACTAGATGACAATCGTTTTCCAGTTAGTTCCGTAATATGTGGTGATAATTTTAAACATCGATGTTTCTTTACATGAAAGTGATGCCAAAACTGCTTAATATTGTGTTTTGAGGAATTTTGATGTTTCCAAGTTGTTCTGCCACATCTGGTGATTTTTCACACAATTTTTTTGGGAGTGAGGCAGTGGTAGTACATAACCATTGTCCAATATTTTAGATAAATGCTCTTGTCCAGGTGACAATAGGTCTTAAAAGGATGCGTTCTTTATCCAATTTTGGTATACCCTTAGGATTTTCTTAAGGGGGAAATGACCTGGAGATTAGGCTAAAGCTTTTTATTGTTCAGAATATAATAAATTTACTCATAGCGAGAGTCTCACTCACTTTACAGGAACGTAAGTGGGAAAATTCGGGATGTAAGGGGCTGGAAATATAGTATTTCGATTTATTTTGAAGAAGAGGGCGAATTTTTTAAATACAGTTGAAACTGGTGAGTTATGTTATACATGTAGAGTATCTTGGGGACATCATAAAGGTCTTGAGACTTTCGGGCAGGGAATTAGGGTCTTTGAGGTCGATATTCGCTGCCCAACCTCGGTATATTTTGTTTTGGTTGTATCCAATGTAAACTTTAGATCCGTAAATTGCATCAACGTTGTTGCTAATTTTCAAGATGTTCTTAGTTGTTATTATTTGAGTTCTACTGTAAAGCAATACTGGTCTTTTTCGTGGTTTATCTTTGGACATATCCTTTGGTTCAAGTTCATCCGACGCTAGTGTTGCTGTGATTTACCTATTTTCTTCGAAGGTCAGTGCTTACAGAATTTGAAACAATTACCACCGACCTTATAAGGACCAGTGAAAAACTAGCGGAAGGCTTGGGGGGTGAATGGGAAAAAAAGTACCTCTACTATAACATTTCTATTGATTTCCCCATAATTTAACTTAGTTGAACGTTGATCTAATGTAACATTAAATCTTCATACAAATCCCATGTTCTTCTCATTGTCTAATTTCCACTCCCCCGGACAATTTAAAGAGACATATGTCTTTTTAATGCAAGATATTTTATCGTCCTCTTCCCCCCCATGCCCCATACATACACAAACCCTCAAAGAGCATCTGAATGTGCTGAAGTCTTAGCAATAATATAGGACCCCATCTTATTCTTTACCTAATCATATTTATTTACTTTTTCCACTGCAAGTGCTGAAATGGTATTTAAAAAAAAAGAAATTAAGATTTGTTGCTATTTTTCTCAGTAGGTAGAACAATCAACAAAGAGAGATAAAACTCAACAAAAAAAAAAAAAACTCAAACGAGACTGCGGCCAGTAGAGAGAAAAGGCTAAAATAACGCGGATATTTTGCGGTACCTAAACTAGGCTTCTTCAGCACAAGAAAAAAAAAACAACACTAAACTAAAAACAAATAAAACCACCACCAGTAATAATAAATACAATTGTCACTACTGATCCACGTAGGGAAAAGAAGCTATTAGAGTTACTTCAATGAGAACATCAAAGCAACTGAGGAAAAATTATGAAAATTGAAACTAAGTTAACTATTCTTTTGCGAAATAATCCTCTTGTTAGCTAATGTTGAAGCAACTCTTTTTGGTCCAGTAGTTAATCTTGTCCCCTGGTGATTATGTAAAATTTTAATTCCCTTATTGACTATTGGTTCCTTTTTCAATTAAATATAAAAAAAAGTTTTTTAACGGATAGTAAGGAGCGACATTAAAACGAACAGAAATTACTTTGCATATGAAAGGGGCTGCTTCCTCATCAAAGCCCCGCTCTTTACGCCAAAGTTTGATCCTTTCTCTTAATTCTATTTTTAAAACAGTAAAAAACTTTAGTGTAAAGAGCGGGGCGTTGATGAGGAAGCAGCCCCTTTCGATCACCCCTGGAAAAAAAAGCAAAAACAAACAAATAAACACGCATCCGTGATCTGACTTCTGGCAAAAAATACAAAATTCCACATTTTTGTAAATAGGAGCTTGAAACTTTTACAATAGGGTTCTCTGATGCGCTGAATCTGATGGTGTGATTTTTGTCAAGATTCTATGACTTTTATGGGTTGTTTCCCCCTATTTTCTAAACTAAGGCAAATTTTCTCAGGCTCGTAACTTTTGATGGGTAAGATTAAACTTGATGAAACTTGTATATTTAAAATCAGCATTAAAATGTGATTCTTTTGATGTAGCTATTGGTATCGAAATTCTATTTTTTAGAGTTTTGGTTACTATTGAGCCAGGTCGCTCCTTACTACAGTTCGTTACCACGAACTGTAGATAAAAGATAATCATAAATTAAGTCAATATTTTAATTCCCCGTGTCTATTTATTCAAAGGTTAGCAAACATATGTTTTTCAATTCCTATAGCCTTCCTCGCCCACTGAGAAAAACCCTTATCATTAGAAATAGCTGTAGCCTCATCAAGCTGTATAAAATGTTCAGGATGAAAGAATGTATGTTCAGCTAGAGCCGAAACAAAAGTTTCAGGAGGCTTTCTTAATTGTAGGGTTTTTTTTCTATTGAGTTGCGATGCTCAATAAATCTTTCAATAAATTGTTGGTGAGTTCTACCAATGTAAAACTTTCCACAAGAACAAGGAATTTGATACACCCCACTAACTAAATTTCCGCGGGATAAATCCTTCCCAGAATTAATGAAACTACCTAATGGTCTCATTGATTGAAAACAAGTATCAATGTTATGTTTACGCAAAATTTGTTTAGGCGTCTCCCCCAAAATATTTACATAAGGCAAGGAAATAAAACTTTTTGGCATTAATTCTATACACTGTGAAGCTCCAATAACCCTATTGTTATGTTTAACGTGTCTATTTTTTATTATTTTATCAATGAATTTAATCGGGTAACTATTACGAAATAAAATAATGTAATTATGGACACTAATGATTATGGTCGTAAAATGAATACAATTATTTCTGATACCTCTACTTATAAAAACTTATTTTGATCCTACGGATAAATATGTAAAGTCGATAAGAAAGGAATTGGAGTCACTGAAAAATAATTTACACATTACCCCACAATTTTATAACAAATTTTATCCAAGCGGTTGTTCCACACCCAAGATCTATGGTCTGCCCAAAATTCATAAGACGGGTATCCCCCTCTGTCCCATTGTCACCAGTGGCAAAATTAGGAATGTGGTTGTCGGTGACATTGCGTCCACTCTTAGGAACACAAAAATCATATTCAAAAAAATCCACTGATCTTACTAATAAGTTGAAAAATTTCAAATTGGAGGAGAATTCAATTCTTTGTAGTTTTGATGCGGTTTCCATGTATTCAAATTGTAATGTGAAAAAATGCGAAGATATATTAAGGATTAAATTACAAAAGCACTTTGATTTGATACAAGATATGACCATGGCTAGTTTGGAGATTGAAGTCATTATGGAGTTGGTTATCCTTACAAATGAATTTTCTCTTTATTTTGGTTTTAGAGGTGAATTTTACAAATAGGTGTTTGGTTTGGCTAGGGGCCATCTCTCTTTCCTTTGTTAGCAAATCTCTTCATGGAATTTATTGAAACCTCCGCTATACACAGTTTTAGGCTCTCCCCTTGTTTCTAGGGCAGATTCATGGATGACGTGGTTTGCATTTGGAAACAAGGTTTAGAGTCCTTAGACCTTTTCCATAAATATTCAAATAGTTTTGATAAAAATGTAAAATTTACAGTGGAGTTTGAAGAAAATGACAAACTACCTTTTCTTGATATCCTATTGCTTAAAACTGATTTCCATTTACTGTTCTCAATATATAGAAAGCCTAAACACAGTGATAGGTATTTGAACCTTCATTCGCGCCACCTTATTTCAGTGAAACGAGGGGTTATGATTGCACTAGTGAATAGAGCCTTAAGAATTTGTTCCCAGGAGTTTTTAGATTCTGAATAGTTGCATTTGAGGAATATTTTATTTTTTAATAGTTACCCGATTAAATTCATTGATAAAATAATAAAAAATAGACGCATTAAACATAACAACAGGGCTACTGGAGTTTCACAGTGTACAGAATTAAATATGCCGAAAAGTTTCATTTCTTGACAGAATAGTTAACTTAGTTTCAATTTTCATAATTTTTCCTCAGTTGCTTTGACATTCTCATTGAAGTAACTCTAATAGCTTCTTTTCCCTACGTGGATCAGTAGCGGCAATTGTATTTATTATCATTGGTGATGGTTTTATTTTTTTTTATTTTAGTGTTGTTGTTTTTTATCTATTGCTGAGGACGCCTAGTTTAGATACAGGTGAAATATCCGCGTTATTTTAGTCTTTCATCTCTTTTCTCTCTACTGGTCGCAGTCTCTTTTGAGGTTTTTTTTTTAGTTTTATCTCTCTTTGTTGTTTGTTGTCATGTCTGGCCAGTTCGGCTTAAGAACTTTCATCAGTAGGTAGAGTATAAATTGTGTACTACAATTTCAGTTAGATAAAAAATAATAGTAGAGGTAAATCAACTTTTTATTCAATGCGAGAAGCAACAAAAATCAGAGTAAAGATATCTTACATGGCTATCCCAGTTCAGTGTTTTTGCTGTTTCAATTTGATTCCATAATTTCATTGGACTTGAAATGTTATTTTCTCTCATGGATTTAAGGTATTTGGGTTTGTAACTGAAGCTTCTCTCCCTCCACTCATCCTGAATGTTCTCCGTTTTACTGCTCATTCAGCAGTATTAGTTTTCCAGTAAGGTAGTTTATATTTTCCATTTTGGAAGGTGGATATTTAGCGGAAAGTTTTAAGAACCGAAGAGGCAAATTAACAAGTCTTTTTTTTTATTCTATCCCATGGCTATAAATTCAAGGCCATGGGCCTCGATATGCTCTGCACACAGCAAAATATAATGGTACCATATCGATTAGAAGATGTAAAAACAAGAATAAAATGTAGCTCAATGTGCTCTGCATAGGCCGTGGCTCCCTGAGTTCCCTTTGCTCCCTTGACCCCCGTGTCTCCCTTTGTTAGAAATTCTTAATCCTAATTATTCATCTTTTTAGTGTGCTCCAGGAGGTTGTATGCTAGAATTAACCATCCAATTGGCCATCATTATGGTCGGTAAGCAAGCAATGGGAACTTGTATGGAAATGATTCAGCCTATACTTATGAAGTGGTGGAATACCATGAGACTTCATGCCGCTTACGGCTCCATTAAGAAGAAAAAAGATGAAAAACCTCAGTGGCTTAAAGATTATACTTTAAACAGTTTTGGTCCTGAAGGCCTCTTTGGTGAATACTTGGAAATGGGTGAGTAACACCAACGCAATCATTTGAGCATTTGCTGGTTTTTCAGCTCGGTTTCATCTGCTTATTTCTAAGTGTAATTTTCTTTTGGGGATTCTGGAAATGAACTATATTTTACAATTCTTAATTCTGAAACTGAAAAGTTGAGCAGAACTTTTTCAAGCGTAGATAATCTATACTGTTTTAAGTAAATATATTTAGTCCATTTTTTTAATTTTATAGGAAAAAGGAAATACACCTGAAAACTCTACAAAACACAGTACGAAGAAACACCTGCTTTTGAAATCGCTTCTGGACAGTTTCAACCTGTTTATCGTTTTTCTTTTTCTTTTTTTGTTTTTTCATTAGTCGGAAAGTTTTAATTCTGCCAATGCTTGCAGTTCCTTAAAATTAGACTAAATCTTTAGGAATCAATAATATATATACAGTCAAATATTTCAAATAAATGAGGATCAGACTGATAGGCTGTAAAGAAAAATGGCAACATCAATTTTTAAAAAGGGAATATATCACTGGGAAATTGGTATTGGTAGTCTCTGCTACCAAGTATTCAACCTGTTAACTTAACTAAGTATTTAAAGCTGTACGGACATGTTATATCCTGATGTTTTGCTAATTGATGGAGCTACTTAGTGAGTTCTATTTAAAGTTGATTAGCCTGAGTCTCATTTTAAAAAATCCTATATAACGAGAAGCTTACATAACTTAGACTTTGAGAAGTCTACATAATGAGAAGTGTCACTGAATTTCTATTGAATTTTAAACTTTAAACAAAACACCAGTTTTGAGAAAAGTAGACAGTGAGGTAACGTTTGATTTGTATTATTTATCACAAGAAAGCGACTATCAACAGAATTACACACTATCAAACAGTTCGTAGTAACAAACTGTAAGTAAGCAGCGAGCCGGCTCTATATTAACCGAAACTCAAAAATAAGCTTATTTTGCAGATAGGAAACTTTCAAAAATATAAGTTTCATAAAGTTTAGTCTTACCCATCAAAAGTTACGAGCCCGATAAAATTTGCCTTATTTTTGAAAAAGGGGGAAACAACCCCCCCCCCTAAAAGTCATAGAATCTTAATGAAAATCACACCTTCAGGTTCACCGTATCAGAGAACCCTATTGTAGAGGTTTCAAGGTCCTATCTGCAAAAATCAAACAATGTATTTTTTTGCCATAAGAAAGATCAAAAATTTTTTGTAATTTTTAGTAATTAAACTTAACATTAAAATTTGAAATGAATAGAAATTTTTACGTATGGGTCCCAGGTTTTGTATATTTCTTTTATATGAAACAGATTTTACAACCATTCTTCTCTTATATTATAAGCATATAACTGTAACAAAATCTCCTTTAAAAACCTTCATTTGATGACCAAAATTTTGTCAAAATTTTGGTCAAATTTTGGCAAACATTTTGAATAGCTTGAGTTGTGTTTCCCTTTTTCTATTGTCTTCGTTCTCAGTTACATGTTATTTATCACGGATTATACTTTTGCAAAATAGCATCCTTCTTCTTTTAATATTTATTATTACTGTCACTTTTCTTTTATCTATGTCCTAAGTGCTTCAAGAAAAATGAAGCACAACTCTTAAAACCTTATTAAACAGTTTTTTTAAAAGTTAACAAAAGCATTGATTACTTCAACCTTGAAGGTCCTCTCAGGATAGCTGTCACACAAAGGGATAACGGTGCCTCTCTTAAACGTAACGACCTTTTGAGACGCATATACTAAAGTTCTTTCAAGGACGGCCATATACAGTGTAGCATACTTCTCAAAACTTCACCCTGTCTGTGTTTTCTATCGGCCATCTCTCCTGAATGCGGGAGGAACCCAACTCCACACGTCAGAATGGAAAATGCCCTCACTCATCTGTATCATTTGAACCCAATCACTCCACAATGATCGACTGCTTGTAGTTATTTTGGCTATGGGTGGCTGTTTAAGCCCATCGAGAATTAAGGCGATGGTGATCTTATTAATGCAATGGATGCCAAAAAAAGAGACGCAAAGAATTTTGCTTGTAAAAAATTTGTTGATCGCTGTTTCTTTTAGTTTGCAATATTGCTTCCAAACAGGCTGCGGATTTTTTTTTTTTTTTTTTTTTTTTTTTTTTTTTTTTTTTTTGCAACATTAAATAATCACCATCTTAAAATGCTTTTTATATTAGTGCATATCAGGTTCGTAAACAGCAACTTGGGCAGTTTTGACTTTTTTGTACATAATAAAGAAAAATCGTCAGTCTTCTGTTTCTTTTAGTCTTACAGTACGGCTTTGTGACAATTTTTGTGGCAGCCTTTCCTCTTGCTCCCTTGTTTGCTCTCCTCAACAATCTGTTTGAGATGAGACTAGATGCAAAGAAAGTGTTAAACCTCTATCGAAGACCAGTGGCACAGAGAGTGAGAAACATTGGTGTTTGGTACACCATCATGGATATGGTTGGAAAGTTCTCAGTTATCACTAACGTAAGTAATATTTGATTCTTTAGTAAATAAAATAAAAAAATATTTTAAAGAAGACAACAAAAAATATTTTGCTCAAGAAATGTGATGGTTTCGTGTGTTTGGCTGTTTCTATTTAAGTTGGCTCATGGTTTCGATTCCTAATTCATAATTCCTAAAATGATAAAATAAAAATATGGTGTTTTTATATTTTTGTTATTAATTTCACGGCATGTCCTCGCAAGCTTTGTTTCGTTGTGTTGCGGATTAATTTTTTGGGTTTTGATTTATAGCAAACTGTTTGGCTTATTAAATTAATAAATGTGGGTAATAAATTTATTCTATAAAGACTTATTTTTAGTTTGTCAGATTTTTAAAAAGATCTCTCGATGTAAATTGGCTTTAAGACTTCACTGGCTATGCTTGACGTACGGAAAGCTGAAGAACGAAAATCAATGACGAAACAGAAAGACAAAGCAAAGACGCAGAAAGGAGAAAAGAAAAAAAGAAGATGATAAAGCTGAAAGAGGAAAATTTTCAAAATTATTCACTAGCTGACAATTTTACTCACGCCTCTGATATTAGCGGTTGGGGAAAAAAAATAGAAGAGAGTAGGCTACCGTAATAAAAATTTCGTCCTTTTCCTGATAAAATTGTTTTCACGGTGTTTTCATGAAAAAACGATTTTTTTTAAACACTTAGTTTCTCGAATTTTCAAGGGAGCAGACATTCGTCTGTGCCAAGCATTAGCTCGAACTTCAGGACATCCAAAATTACATGAAAAAGTAAGTAAATACTTCAAAAGAAAAAGAAAACACACTATATTAGAAAGTGACTACCATAATACAAACAACAATGCTAGTTCTAGTCTCAAATTTGAATGTTTATTATAAAAAGCTCAAATTGGAAAAAATGTATCAACTTTAAAGGCAACATAAAATACGTTTTGAAAATGAATTTGGGTCGTATTTTTCTATGAGCTAATAAGAAACTTATGCGCTAACACCTGTACAGTAGTGAGCCATATTCTGGGATGTCTGATATACGCTATAACCGTTTTGGGGTAGTTTTCAAAATAGTCTTTAAAAATTGATTATAGTTTAATTAATTGACTATGCTTTTCGTTTACTTCTCTTCTCATTCTGTAATCATAATTAGAAAAAAGGAGCATGATTACGACACATAAAAAAAAGAAAGGTACTTGTCCTGAGTCCGTAGTGAGGATATGAATTGAGTGTCTTTATTTAAGTCTATGTTTTGTTGCCTATTTTAGAATAATAAATATGATTTTTCGTATATAGCTGAAAATTTTGAAAGTACAATAGGTTTATTAATGCAAAGGGCGTATTAGTTAAGTGAATAGGCAACAGCCTATTGTTGCTGATGGTGTCTTAAAGAAGAAAGTTAAGACTGCAGCTAGGAATATTAGCGAAAAAGCTTTATGTTTAATAGAGAGGAGAAGGGGTTTGTACAAGAATTATCTGAGTGATAGATCATATGAAAACAAAAGGAATGTAAAGAAAGTGGAGAAAGCATTAAAATATGAACTAAGGAGATGTGAAGTGGAGGCCATGGATAAAATTGCTGAGGATCTGAAAGATGCAGCTAGACGGCATAATAGTAAAATATTATACTGGCATGTTAATAAATTGAGAGGGAGTAGTCAATCCGGACGTGTCCCAGTTAAAGACAGGAATGGGGTCATAATTAGTGATAAAGAAAAGTTAAAGAAACACGGGCGGAACATTTTGAGAATGTGCTAAACCGAGATACAGTTGCTGGAAAAGATATAGCTGAAAATGAAAACAAAATTGTAATACCTTGGATGTGAAGGAACATTTTAGTACGACAGTACTAAAAGAATTATAAAATAATAAAACTCCAGGTGCTGATAGTGTGATAAATGAGTTTCTTAAATATGGTGGCTCTGAAGTTACAAATAAGCTACTGAAGATTATGAATCTGATTTTTGAAAAAGGGGTAGTACCTAGTAATTTTAGGAAAACCTTAATTAAACCACTGTATAAGAAAGGTGACAAGAGTGAGTGCCATAATTATAGCGGCAATAGTCTGGTCTCTGTAGGTAGCAAATTACTCAGTAATATGATACTTTTTAGACTGAGAGATGCTGTAGGCAAAGCTAAGTTATTCTTGCAAACTTAAAAAAGTTTGGATGAATAGGAAGATAAGTGTGCGAACCAAGATTAGAATATTGGAAGCAACGATGATGACATTGGTCAAATATGGCTATAAAGCATGGGCGGTCCGAAAAGCGGATAAAAACTTACTAGACGTTTTCTAGAGAAATTGCCTACGGATTGTTCTAGGTACCCGGCTGACTGGTCGTATTTCAAACAGTAGATTGTACGAAAAGTGTGGTTCAATCTTGGTTTGTAGGGCTATAATGAAAGAAAAGTTGAGATGGCTAGGCCACGTTCTGCGGATGAAGGATGACAGATTGCCGAAGATTGTCCTTTTTGGCCAACCGTCTGGGGCTAAACGGAAAGCAGGTCATCCTCGTGTGGGGTGGGAGGATGTCATAAATAACGATTTAAAGGAAATGGGAACTTCCTGGGAGGGTGTAAAGAGAGAGACCTTTAATAGATTGGGTTGGAGGAGCAGCGTGCGTAGCTGTGGTGGCCTCAGGCGGCTGGGTGCTGCGGTGAGTTATTTGAATTAGAAGTAGTAGTAATTGTCTACACCATGTTGTGTCACATTTTAAAAACCATCTGAACTCTACCATAGTTGACTTCATCAGTATTCAGAGACATGACAAACTAAGTTCAAACCTGCAAATCGACTGAAATATTTCAGCAAATATTTATTGACTCTAAAATGTATCACCTCCTTTGGTAGCCTCTATAAACCATATCTTTTCTTTATTACTCTAAAATTTTACAGTATTTAAGCTAGAAATATGACGCACTTTCTCCACTATTTAAACTGAAAAAGAACAAAAAAGAAGATGAAACTTAAAAACATGTTTGACAAATTAATTTGTGAAAACACACTTTTAATGGTTCCTGTCACATTACTCCTTTAAAAAGTAATTTGACTTTTCGTTTTTTCCTTAAAATGTTTACTCTGACATTTCTGTGAAGCAATAAGTATTAATACAATAATATTTGTACTACTTTTCTATTGTGTCTTTTTTTGCCGTGTATTTCTAGGCTTTCATCATAGCATTTACATCGGATTTCATACCTCAAGCTGTCTACTATTATTACTATAGTCCAAAGATTTATAATTACTCTACGATGACTGGATACGTTAATCATACACTATCTTGGTTTGACGTTAATGACTTCATGGAAAACAAACCTGATAAACCAGGAGTTGAATATTGCAGGTGTGTTTTTTGCCTCTACCTCCCACTCTGTCTTTTCTCTTTCTCTTCTTTTGCATTCTTTTTCTTCGGCCCTTTTTTTTCTTTTGCTATTTTTTGTATGTGCAAAAAAAAATATCACTATTAAAAACAAACCCATGAGCTTACGTCGGTTTGATGTTCTATCTTATTAACGGATTTTTTTTTTTTTTCACCTTTAGTCGCCCATAAGATAATCAATTCTGACTTTGTACAGTCCGCAAGTGTTTCGCTTGCCCTGACGTATTTATCAGAGTTTTAACCTTTTTCTTCTTATTCTTTTATTAATATGATGTGTAGCTCCGTGCATAACAAGTACCCGCTGTTGTACTATTCCCTTTACCAGCTTAATCATAAGCTTTAGTGTATCTCTTGAATAGTAGTCTAATTGAACCAAGTGACGGCCGTGCCTGGATGACATAATTGGTGAAGTAGGTTCCATGTAGATTTGTAGCTTCAGACAAAGTTGTATTTAAGCTTCGTTTGATTTACTTTATTAGTTATGTAATAAGAAGATTTTGATGTTTCTTTGTAATTCTTAGCCAACTTTGAATTTTTTTTTTTTTATGGCACTTGGTATTAACCAGGTGACATATAGCAGTCGCCAATTCTGTCGGTCTGTCTGTCGGTCTGTCTGTCGGTCCCGGTTTTGCTACTTTAGGCACTTCCAGGTAAGCTAGGACGATGAAATTTGGCAAGCGTATCAGGGACCGGACCAGATTAAATTAGAAATAGTCGTTTTCCCGATTTGACCATCTGGGGGGGGAGTGGGGGCCCGGTTAATTCGCAAAAAATAGAAAAAATGAAGTATTTTTAACTTATCAGCGGGTATTTGGATCTTAATGAAATTTGATGTTTGGAATGATATTGAGTCTTAGAGCTCTTATTTTTAATCCCGACCGGATCTGATGACATTGGGGGGAGTTGGAGGGGGAAAACCTAAAGTCCCGGTTTTGCTACTTTAGGCACTTCCAGGTAAGCTAGGACGATGAAATTTGGCAAGCGTATCAGGGACCGGACCAGATTAAATTAGAAATAGTCGTTTTCCCGATTTGACCATCTGGGGGGGGGGGGAGAAGGGGCCGGTTAATTCGGAAAAATAGAAAAAATGAAGTATTTTTAACTTATGAGCGGGTGATTGGATCTTAATGAAATTTGATGTTTGGAATGATATTGTGTCTCAGAGCTCTTATTTTAAATCCCGACTGGGTCTGATGACATTGGGGGGAGTTGGAGGGGGGAAACCTAAAATCTTGGAAAACACTTAGAGTAGAGGGATCGGGATGAAACTTGATGGGAAAAATAAGCGCAAGTCCCAGATACATGATTGACATAATCGGAACTTATTTGCTCTCTTTGGGGTAGTTGGGAGGGGGGAAGTAAGTCTTAAAAATTAGAAAAATGAGGTATTTTCAACTTACGAACGGGTGATCGGATCTCAATGAAATTTGATGTTTAGAAGGATATCGTGTCTTAGAGCTCTTATTTTAAATCCCGACCGGATCTGGTGATGGGGGCGGGGAGTTGGGAGGGGGAAACCTAAAACTTGGAAAACACTTAGAGTGGAGGGATCGGGATGAAACATGGTGGGAAAAATAAACACAAGTCCTAGATAGATGATTGACATAAACGGAACGGATCCGCTCTCTTTTGGGTAGTTGGGGGGGGGGGGGGGGTTAATTCTGAAAAATTAGAAAAAATGAGGTATTTTTAACTTACGAATGGGTGATTGGATCTCCATGAAATTTGATTTTTAGAAGGATATCGTGGCTCAAAGCTCTTATTTTAAATCCTGACCGGATCTGGTGACATTGGGGGAAGTTTGGAGTGGGGAGACCTAAAATGATGGGAAACCCTTAGATTGGAAGGATTGGGATGAAACTTGGTTGGAAAAATTAGCAAAAGTCTTGCATACGTAATTTACATAATTGGAACGGATCCGCTCAATTGCGGGGGGGGGGGGTAATTCTGAAAAATAAGAAAAATAACGTATTTTTAACTTACGAAAGAGTGATCGGATCTTCATGAAACTTCATATTTAGAAGGACCTCGTAACTCTGATATCTTATTTTAAATCTCAACCGGATCAAACGTAATTGGGGGGGGGGCAGTTGGGGGGACCGGAAATCTTAGAAAATACTTAAAGCGGTGAGATCAGGATGAAACTGGATGGGAAGAATAGAAACCTGTCTAAGATACGTGACTGACATAACTGGACCGGATCTGCTCTCTTTGGTGGAATTGGGAGGGGGGAGGTAATTTTGAAAATTGAGGTATTTGTAACTTACGAAAGGGTGACCAGATCTTAATGAAATTTGATATTTAGAAGGATCTTGTGCTATAAAGTTTAACTTTAGGTTCTGACCTTCTCAAAAGTGCCAAATGAGCTCTTGGCTCTTGGCTCTTCCGACCTCGTCCAAATGAGCTCTTGGCTCTTCCGACCTCGTACCATATGAGCTCTCGGCTCTTCCGACCTCGTCACAAGTGCCATATGAGCTCTTAGCTCTTGTTTTTTTTTTTAGATGGATTCTTAGTTTACTAATTTACTTTCTAAAAGCTAACAAACAAGTATTGGTTCAATAAGAGAGTCATAACTACTCCCGCCATTTACCCGTGCCATTTAACCAAACACTTGGAAAACTATTGGTTCTATTACAATTTTAGTTCTATGACTAGTTATATACCTTAGTTCTATATATAGTTATATTCCTTAGTTCTGCCCTAGGAATGACGCATGGATGGATGATAGATGGAGTTATCTATTAACAAATTAACTGACATCATTTTTATACAATCCTAATAAGGACTTATGCCAGATTTGCCTCTCACTCGATCGGACTAAATGTCTTGGCTTCTGCTACAATTAGCCATGGTTTGATGCCCACAACTACTTGGTTTTAATTCAATTGATTTAATAGAAGCTAAATTGATTTTATCCATGGGCAGAAAAACTGGTTCTACTCAGATAAAGAACTTGAGTGGGGTCGCTGTATTACATAAGTCCCAGAAATAGCTGTTAGATCTTTCAGCTATGGTGAACAAAATGACAATCACAAAATTTTGATCAGATTACTTTTGGGGAGGGAGGGTCGTGAGAGGAGGTATTTGCTCTCCAAACTTTTTGATTGCCTAAAAAGGGCACTAGAGCTTTTAATTTCCGTTCGGATGCACCCTCTCCCGATTTTCTAGGACCATTATTTCGGCACGATCACCCCTACAAAAAACATGCATCCATGATCTTTCTTCTGGCAAAAAATGCAAAATATATAGGAGGTTGGAACCTCTACAACAGAGTTCTCTGATCTGCTAAATCTGATGCTTTGATTTCCATTACGATTCCTCCACTTTTAGGGGTGTTTTTCACCTATTTGAAAAATCAGGCCAATTTTATCAAACTCGTAACTTTTTTCTTTTGATTCTTTTGATGTATCTATTGATATCAAAATTCCTTTTCTAGAGTTTTGGTCACTATTGAGCCGAGTCGTTCCTTACATACAGTTGGTTACCACAAACTGTTTGATTATATTTAATCAACGTAAGGGGGGGGGGGGGGGTGGACTAGTGGAACACTTGAAATACATAAACAAGTAAAATAAATTGTCATTGAAAATCAAATTTGAAAGTACAAGCACAAGTCCTAGATACGTTATTGACATAACCGGAATGGACACGCTCACTTTGGGGTAGTTGGGGGGATGGGGAGGGTTAATTCTGAAAAATTAGAAAAATGAGGTATTTTTAACTTACGAACGGGTGATCGGATCTCAATGAAATTTAATATTTAGAAGGATATCGTGTTACAAAGCTCTTATTTTAAATCCCGGCCAGACCTGGTGACATTGGGGGGCTCTTGGGGGAGGAGGAACCTAAAATCTCGGAAAACGCTTAGAGTGGAGGGATCGGGATGAAAATTGATTGGAAAAATAAGTGGACGTCCTAGATACATGATTGACATAATCGGAACGGATCCGCTCTATTTGGGAGAGTTGGGGGGGGGGGGTGTTAATTCTGAAAAATTAGAAAAAATGACGTATTTTTAACTTACGAAGGAGTGATCGGATCTTCGTGAAACTCATATTTAGAAGGACTTCGTAACTCAGATCTCTTATTTTAAATCCCAACTGGGTCCAGTGTCATTACGGGGGGAGGGCAGTTGGGGTGGGGGACCGGAAATCTTAGAAAATACTTAAAGTGGAGAGATCAGAATGGAACTGGGTGGGAAGAATAAAAAAATTCCAAGATACGGAACTGACATAACCGGACCGGATCCGCTCTCATTGGTGGAGTGGGGGGGGAGGAATAATTCGGAAAAATTAGAAAAATGAGGTATTTGTAACTTACGAATGGGTGATTAGATCTTAATGAAATTTGATATTTAGAAGGATCTTGTGCTTTCCAGCTCTTATTTTAAATTCCGACCAGGTCCTCTGACATTTCCCTGACATCGGGGGGGGGGAGGGATTTGGAGGGGGAAACTGGAATTCTTGGAAAACGTGAAAATTGGGGTATATTTATCTTACGAATAGGTGATAGGATCTTAATGAAACTTGATATATAGAAGTATCTAATGTCTCAGATGCTCCATTTTTGACTCGAATTGGATCCGGGGACATAGGGGGCTGGAGGGGGAAAACAGAAATCTTGGGAAACCCTTAGAGTGGAGAGATCGGAATTAAACTTGATGGGAAGAATAAGCACAAGTTCTAGATACGTGATTGACATAATTGGAACGGATCCGTTCTCTTTGGAGGAGCTGAGGGGAGTTAATTTGGAAGAATTAGAGAAGTTTAAGTATTTTTAACTTAAGAACGGGTTACCGGATCTTAATGAAATTTGATATTTAGAAGGAACTCATGTCTCAGAGCTCTTATTTCAAATTCCCACCAGATCTGTTCACATTTGGGGGAGTTGGAGGGGGAGATCTTGGAAAACGCTTAGAGTGGAGGAATCGGGATTAAACTTGGTGGATTGAATAAGCAAATGTCGTAGATACGTGATTGACGTAACTGTACTGGGTTTGCTCTGTTTGGGGGAGTTAGGGGTGGGGTTCTATGCTTTCTCAAGTTTGGTGCTACTGGACGTGCTAGCACGATGAAAATTGGTAAGGGTGTCAGGGAGCTGCACAAATTGACTTTATAAAGTCGTTTTCCCTGATTCAACCATCTGGGGGGCTGAAGGGAGAGGAAAAATTAGAAAAAATGAGAATTTATAACTTACGAGTGGGTGACCGGATCTTAATGAATTTTGATATTTAGAAGGGCTTCGTGACTCAGAGCTCTTATTTTAAATCCCGACCGGCATAAAGCCTCTGATTTTCCTTTTAAATCAATCTATTGATTCTTAGAATTTTGCTAGAGCTCATACCATAAGAGCTCTTGGCTCTTCCGGTCTCGTCACAAGTGCCATATGAGCTCTTAGCTGTTGTTCAGTTTTCTGCTTGAGAATTCAAATATTTGATTATAAGTAAAATTTTGGACAAGATTTAACTGTCTAGTCAAAATTTTCGATGAATTGTATTTATGTTGAATAACTTCTGCTTAATCATTTTAATAAAGAAATTTGGGTGGACAGAGACGAATATTATTGTTCATGTTGGTGGAAGTTCTGCGTGACTTTCTACTTGTCTGAAGCCATCATGACCTCGTCAGTAATTTTCTCTAATGTTTAAATACATTATATTCATTAACCTAAATATATTTAAACATTTTGTATAGTACAAGAGGAAAATCATGATTAAAAATTGGTAAAACCGACGCTTTGCGTTGTCTTGTTACCAACCATCCCCCAAGAATTTCCTTGCAAGGCTCATGACACCCTGTCTCGTCTTTTCCCCCTATGTGCCGGTAAAAACGTGAATATAATATTTATGCAATTCCAGTGGCTATACCATTTGAGATGTGACCCCCCCCCCTCCTCAGAGCCCTCAGGGCAAAGTCTGTAAGTTAGGCAATTCGTTCATTGTTTACATATAGTTAATGTTATTGAGAAAGGTATGCATATTTGACCTTTACTTTCCAAAAAGACGAAGTGTATTGATGTGAGTGTCTCAGAGGATGTTGAGGGGAGTGTTGAATTAAATCAAAACACGCTATGTGTATACTGGCTGTCAAAAAGCTGTAACTTAGGAATCTCAGAGTATATTTATTTGGAACTTTTTGGAAATGATAAGGGATATGAACAATTTATTAAAATTTGTATTAAATAATCCAATCCTGTCCAAAATTTTACTTGTAATCCAATTTTTGAATTCTCAAGCCAAAAACTGAAAAACCGGGAAGCAGCCAACCAATTTACAAGTATCGGTACAGACACTTAGATGTAGTTACCTTTTCTCGGCTAACCTGCCAATCAAGGCGGGTGACAGCACAAGAAGTTTCAAAGTGGCCAGATCAAGCAAATGATAATTCCTTTGAACTGACTATCAGTATTTTATGAGCAGGTAGGCTAAAATATTTCTAGGCACTGACCTTTCCTTAACTTGAAATTAGTAAATTCTGCTCCAATAAAAAAAAAAAAAAAAAAAAAAAAAAAAAAAAAAAAAAAAAAATCACTTCCTGATCAAAATTGAATATCTGTATATAAGGCCCAAACTGAGAGAAGTTAAATATTTTTTTCTAAGATATCTGGGAACATCGGTATCGGCCTATAGTTTTCTCTCGTTTATTCAAATCTAGAATCCAATTTCTGCAAGTTATACAAAGGTCGCCAACATAATTCTAAATAGTTTGGTCGCACAAGTTAAAAATGTTTATAATGGAAGAGATGGGGCAATCTGTTTTAGTATCGATGGGCCTTAAGCACCTATTTGCAAGAATTCGGATGATATGTATGTGCATGTGCATCTATTAGTGTACATCTATGTATGTGCAACTGAATGATATGAAATCAACGGATTATCATTTTCATTGCGGTGTTCCCTAGGGATCCCCTCTTGATCATCTTTTTCCTCTCAATATGAATTAATGGCATTCACCAAGCAATCTGTGATTTTAGTACGAATGTTGGAAATGGAGACGAAACTAATAAAGCTAGGAAGTATCTTGTGCTGTTTGCTGATACTACGAATTTTTCAGCAGCGGAGCGCACCGAAGCTTAGCTTTTAGGGACACTGAGTAATGATGTGGAAAAAGTGGAGAAATGGCTAAGGCTAAATAAGCTGAAAGTAAATCACAGCAAATCAAGTTTGGTCGTCTGGTGCAGATCGCCTTCATGTTACCCCTGGTCGCAAGAGCTTACACTAGGAAACTCGGCAATAAAACTTCAGAAATCAGTGAAATACCTAGGTGTGAGAATTGATGAAACTTTAAGTTTTTCAGAGCATGTACCAGTGCATATGGTCGGAAGTAGCAAGGAATATAGGTATAATAAGGAAGCTAAAATATCAGTTTCCCGAGAAAGTTTTGCGTCTCTTATATTTTTCATTAGTCCATCCTTATTTACTATACGGTTGTTCTGTTTGGCCTGGAACATTTTATGTTCACCTGATACCTTTGTGTGTTCTCCAGAATTCAGCTATGCGTGCTATTTTTGAATTGGTAGACTTGCCTCAGTTAGAAATATTTATCCGCGAATCCATATTTTAATGTTTTCAGGGTTGTGCTTATTTTATAAGTTTCAACTAATGTACGATATTGTTAATAATATTGCTTCAATGAAAAATTCTTCACATATTTCAGACAGCTCCTGATGTCCATGGGCATCTAGCGAGACATGTTGGTATGTATAGAAGGCCGATTAGAGTGTCTGCTTTTTCTGCTCGTCATTTTCTTCCAGTGCTTTGATCTCAGACGCCATTTTCTATTTGGGACATTGTTGAAAGGTCCGCCTTCCGTGAGCAGTTGAGACATCATTGCGTGCAGGCTTATAAATTGTTTTTTTTTCGAGTAGTTCTGTATATTCTATGTGTTTTATACATTTTTGTTTTTTTTTGTAAAGCGGGAACCCGAAGGCACTGATGTAATTTTTTTTTTTTTTAAGTGGCAATACAAGCCAAGGTTACTGGGCTTCATGCTTTCCTGTGTTGATTTTTTTTTGTGAATAAATAATGACAATTACAAAAAAAAAAAAAAAAAAAAAAAAAAAAAAAAAAAAAAAAAAAAAAAAATCTAAGAAACAGGCGAAAATGGATATACCCGTTGAAGCCTTTAAAGGTGTAGAAATTGACATCCTGCTCAAGCTCATAGGTGAGGGAGGAATAATACTAGTCCGATACCAGTTCAATGCTGTTGTAATGCTTGATGAATTGAGAAATGTTACAGTCACAATAATGGAAAGTTGCAGATTTTGGGCATTTTCCTGGGATATACTTAAAGGTTGCTAATTAATCTGAGGTTGCTAATTATGTGGCAGTTCAGAGGGTTAAAAAAAAAAACTTCTCACTAATAATGACTTTTAGGAAAGGCTCTTTTGGTAGTTGAAAGAAACATGGTTCTGCAACAGCATTGCAACACCGATTGCACCGTTATTAGGACCGTTCGGTTGTTCTTGACCTCAGCTAAAATTGCATACTCATGCACAAAAACGTCACTGCTACTACTAACAACTCGCCACAGGAACAAGCCGCCTGAAGCCAACATAGGCGTGCATGCAGCAAGCACACGAAACTTCAGTGTTTAGCACCAATTGGTTTGGGTTAGTCCCACAACGAGTACATGGCAGTGGGCTATAGTGGGAAGACATATTTGAAGAGTCCAGGGATGGACAAAGTCTTCTGACGGAAGCCGATCAAGTTGAAGACGATCAAGTTATTTTTTAACCCTCTACAAAGATTCTTTGCCGATTATGATCGCCTGCCACAGCATAATATTTTGGAAACAGACATCGCACGCAAAAGACGAGGATCTGTTCGATAACTTTATGCTCCTTTTCGATAAAGGTGACAGGACCCTCCTAAAAGCGCCTGGAGGTAATGCCAAACGGAACCTGCGACCATCAAGTTTTGCTGATTAGATCTCTAACCTCTGAGAGGCTAATCGGTATGTTTGAAGGAATTGTCTTTTTATTTTATGACTTTAGAAAAAGAAAGAGACCTTAATAGTATATCCTATCTTTTTTCCCCAGATATTTTGAATATCGAAGTCCGCCTTGGGCCGATCCGAAGTACAAACGAACCCAAGTGTATTGGCATGTAATGGCTGCAAGATTGGCTTTCATCGTGGTTTTTGAGGTGATTTTCATTTATAAGTTCTTAATAGACCTATTGGACTGTAACACACTTACTTTCAAAGTTTGCAAAAGGAGGTATGACGTATATTATGTCTAAAGACACAAGAGATCGTGTGTACAATGTTCTACTAGCAGTTGGCATCTTGAGTTCATAATTTAGATTGTAAATTCAAACTGATTAGCGCAAAGCTGATTTCAGACATGTTTAACGAACTAAAAGTAAGTGAATTTAAGTTGTAACGGAGTAGCGACTCTTCCTAATGGTAACCAAAACACTAAAAAAATGGAATTTAGATGACAGTATGTTTATACAAAAATTAAATTTGTGTGTTGATCCAAAATATCCATATTCACTTTACTTGAAATTACCTGTCAAAGGCTACCAGCCTGATAAAATTTGACTATTTGCAGGAAAATGTTGAAAGCACTCCAAAAAGGGATGGTACCTTGATTGGGATCATAACCTCCAATTCAGAATAGGAGAGAGCCCTATCAAAATTTAAAATATCTATTTGCAAAAATATTTTTTTTTTCATAAATAATGGCTCTAGATCTGATTTTTTTTTTTCCTGACCCTCTATCATCAAGCCATTAATGGATCATATATTGAACAGAAGGGGACTCATTCGAATGGATTTGAAGTTTACATCACCGTTTTTAAGTAGTAAAAAAGCTTGCGCCGCACCAAGGTACAGTCTCTAGAAAAATATTTGTTTGAAGAATGCCTTATGGGAACTGTGAACGTGACGACCTACAAATTTTGTTTGTTATTTCAGGCCCCCTCGCTAAGATACATTTTAGAGGATAGACTTTTAAAAAGATTAACATCCAGGGATGATAAAATCATCCACACGAATATTAAACTTTAATTTTGAAAACAGTTTAAGGGTGATGGTTGTCTCTCTCTCAAGGGAGTCCTAGGCAACGCAATATTTAGCAACTAATTGGCGGTAAAGAGCGGCCATTGTCGATTGAACCCAAAACTCTAAAAAACAAAGTTATGATTAAAACATACGGATCAACATAATTTACTGTTTACGCTGATCTTAAATGTGCAATTTTCATTAATTTCCAATTTGCATTTAAACTTCAAGCGAACATTCCCCTTCCTCTCTTATCCCCCCCCCTGTTCCTTACATTAGAGTTTGACTTCTTTCGTCATTGCCTCAAGAACTAATGTTCTGATATAAAGAGAATGGGGGCGGGTTGAATTTTTTTTTTGCAACGCCTCAAATAATTTTTTTTGCATCGCCTAATTCATGCATATTTGCTTTAAACAATAAGATTCAAGTTCAAGTGTCATGCAAAACAATTGGTAAGCAAAATATTTGTGACTACCAACTAGCTATGTTTTCTGCACTTGAAATGTTGTCAGTAAAGTAATACTAAAACTGTATTATACAGAGCATGCAATAATTCCGTTAATTTTTCAGGGTACAGTCTTAAATAGTATTTCTTCTCAGTGCCAAATTCCTAAATGTTCTTGAACATTTATTCTTTTATTTCCTGAAGTATTGAAGTATATTTCTATATCGCTGGTGGTGGCACAGTGTTTCTATCATGATTTATAAAAAAAATAAAGCACTTAAAACCTTGGTGTAGTGATGGGGGGGGGGGGTAAGTTTATTGTGGCAGCCTGCTAATATACAGGATAATTTCTCATCATTTTTTTAAATTTTACTTTTTACACTCATTTGAGAAAACACTTGGTATTTTATTTAATTTAAGCTTAAAATTTACTTTTCGTGTTGCTAAAAATAAGAGAGGATATGTCCAAGTATTAAGAGGTATATTGGTAGCGGTTTCTTACAACATCCTTTTAACCAATCACAAGGGCCGAAGACTTCATATAATTCACGTCCCACGTCTCCATCACTTCTGTGTGCTGGCCATGATTTAAATTCCTTATTTGTTTTTATTTCAGAATATCGTGGCCCTTGTTGTCTTCCTCGTTCAGTATTGTATACCAGATATGCCCCGTCAACTCCAAGATCAAATACAGGCTGAATCTTACCTGACCAATGAGATAATTATTGATCACGAGCTAACTAGATCTAGAAATAGACATAATGGCTGTACCACCCCTGAGCCTTTAATTGAGACACAGGGAACTGAAGAAGAAAGGCCTGTTGTGAACTATAGAGACGATCTAATTTATTACAATGAAAAAAGAGGAGTTGAAAGCAATCAGGAATCTTCTTAATCCTGTGATAGCACGGCCGTATTTCGTTGAATTATTTGATGGTATTTCTTCAGTTTAAAGTTTAATTCTTAAAGGCTCACCGGAAGCTCTTTGGGTCATTACATTGTAAGATTGAAGTGGGTATTTTTTAGAGTCAACGGTTCTTTAGAAATTCCCGCTGAAATCTACCATCGCCCATCTCGCGCCCATCTCGCACCCAATCGTGTCCGCTAAAAATTAAATTATCTTTTTTTTTACTTTGATTAAACCGAAAAAGTTTATAATCATTTAGCCGTATTGAGAATACTGAGGATTCTTTTTAGTATCTAAGAACCTATTTTCACGATGATCGGAGTTGAATTTATGTTTACCACCCATCCTCGTGAAAACTGCCATTGGTTCATCAAAAAGGTGGATTTTTCCATCCAATTCTACTCGGGTTTAAAGGTAGAGTTAAACTAAAGCTTTATATCAAGCGTAACAAGAGAGGGATTAGATGAGGATGGATGTGAAAATATAATTTCATTGAACAAATCCAGTAACACTCCAGCTCCCGCAACACTCTAAATCCAGCATCACCCCACAAATCCAGCTCCCGTGGACGCAGGATTTTTATTAAGGCCTAATCCCTCGTGAAAACAAGCATTAATTCTTGATTGATTAGAAATTAATCAAATATGTTGTATTATTAATCAATAATTAATGTCTAAATGATTGTAAACTGGATTTTTTTCTTCGTTCAAAGTAAAGAAGCTCAAAATCATTTTTTGGTCAGATATGAATGTATGTGAGATCGGTGACAATATTCCTGTGGATTCAATTATGGCTCATTGACGTGTTCTTTGGTATCGTGCACTATGTACTTATACGTATGTATTTACGTGAACTAATATTGGTGGAAAGTAGAAGTATTTCTACAACTTTTAAATTAAGTTTGGTTATAAAGTTTTCAGTAGTATATTTTAGAATTTGGAACAATCTCTATTTTCAAATTTTATATATTTATGCGCCTTTGATATTATCGTATTCTACTCCTTTTATTGCATCATAATGTATTGGTGACGATTTTAAACGGGATTTTAAAAATGTAGAGACAATTTTGTCCAAAAGCTGAAAAACTTCACTATTGTTATTTTCTAAAGCTTAAGAGATGAAACACTGCATCGAACACCATTTTACTGTGATTTGCCCTTAAATACCTTTATTGAGCCTTTAAGAACTTGTTGTAGTTTTATGGCCAACTTTCAAGGTCATACGTTCATAGTTTACTTGTTGTATGTTCTTATTTTTGTGTTATTTTGTGTTTTATCCTCTGTATTTCTTTAATTGTTTTAAGAGTTAAAATGTTAAGTAATTAAGTAAGTTAAAAGTAATTGTTTTAAGGTTGCCTGTCGTGGCTGGAAACCTTTTGAATTGCATCTTTTGGTGAGCACTTAAAGAGACTCATCAGTGATTTAGTTTTGGATCGTCAAAACTCCCATTGTTAAGCTCATGCGCTGACTTTAAGTTAAACATCAAATTAAATTGAATTGTTCTTGTTTTTCTCTGTCTTTTTCAAAACCGTACCTTCCAAATCAGATTTTAGGCTATTGTTTCTCAACAAGGCTATCAAAATAAGAGTATCTTTAAACTAAAAATAATTTCCGAGCACATTTTTTTTTTCTGAACCTGTTCTCAGTCTTACGCAAGAATCAACAAAAAGGTGCAAATATTTATTTTCCTATTCCTTTCTTCTTTCAACTTTATTTTATGTTATTGTTTCTTCAATTGGATTTTGTTTAATTCCTTCTTTATAAATCATACCGGTGAAAAAAAAATTTGAGAGGCAGCGCAATAACCCTGCCTACATAACGCTGCCTCCATAAAAAGCCATAAGTATTGGATTTTTTTCGCCGTCCACTTCGCATTGAAAGAGTGACTACAGAAACAAAGTTCGATTGGTAATTTTCTTGTGGAAAATTTCCAATTCTAGTGGTAGTTCTAGGTGATGAAGGCATCAGTAAGATATTCTTTCACAAACGATGAGTATGGCACAACCCAAAAAAAGTAATCGCTTCATTTTTTGCATATCCTACCTATTTCATCCTTTTCGCTTACCCATTTGCGACACACACACACAAAAAAAAAACGACAATAATAAAAGGCTATATCCAAAACACAATTTATATTTTGTCTTGGACTTAACAACGTGACCATTTCCTTTGTTTAAAGTTTTTAAGTTGGATGTAGTTGTCAAAAAAGTATTCAGCTACCATTAGTTTTGAATTTAGAAGACTAGGCTGAAAAATATTCATCGCAAAAATGATTAGTACAGTAAGCCGAGACACCCCTATTTGGAATTGATATGCAAGATTGGTTAGTTTTTATAGTAAGCCTTAATTTTAGAAAGTATCCTTGTGACTGTACAAACTTGAGAGTCAGTCATGAGCTTTGATGCTAAAATCTCAAGAGATCCCTGAAAACTAGATTTCTTATGTAAAGCACAATTATTGAAATAACTTGAACAGTACAGACGAATAAATGTTGAATGTGACTATAAGATGAATAAGCCTATAAAATGCCTGAAATTGTAAATGCATGTATCCAAAATTCTTGCCTATTATGTCATATAATTTGCAATATCATTTAATAGAATCAAATAGTGAGTAAATATTTTACCCATCATAACCCCGGTCATGACAAGGTTGGGCCATCATTTGTAAAATATGTATTTGAAGGTGCTTTGATTTCAGACATCAACATTGCAATTTGATTTTGTCAGGAAAAGAAATTGAATAGATTTAGTTTAATATTTTTCTCCTTTACAGGCCTCTCAATTCTAGAAAATTAATGCTTTTTTATGCCATTTTTCAAATAATCCAAAAAGTGTAGCAACGAAAAAGGGTACGGAACAGCTCTATTATTGAAATCCCTACAATTTGAGTGGGTCTTTTTATACTCATTGACTAAATCCAGCAAAGCCTCTGCATTCATTTGGTCTCTCATCTTTTTGTTAAGCCAAAGCCATTGGCTTAAAATGTCACTATATTAAGTAGTTCACTGTAAAATGTAGACAAAAAGCAAAACAAACTTTGAGCATCATTGCTGATACTTGATTGTTTTTCACAAGTCTATGTTTCGTAAACAGTCAGTTTTATGTTTATAATATTTGAAAATAAAAAGCTTAATAAGGCGATGGATAGACGTATCATTTTCAATACTGGTGTGTTTTACGTAGAATTGTGAATTCTTTCCAGATTTATGCTTTTTTTTAAAACTAATTTTTACGCAGACTTAATTAAAGTTTTAAGGACACCAAATATGTTTTTTTTTCCTGAACCCATTTAAGATCTATTCATACCTTAAAAGACTAATTTTGAAAGACCTTTCAGTTGTTTGTTTCTAAATTGTGAATTCCTTAGGGTAGCAACACATTTTCCTCTGTGTGTCCACGTTAAACTGTGAAAATAAATTAGCAAGATTAATTGAGCACTTTTCACCCTTATGAATTAAACATTAACAATCTGTTGATTCCCAAAGAACCTTACACCTCCAAAGGGAAGCAATACCTTCTTAAGCTGTTTGGTGTCATGCCTTTTTTTCGCTTATTTTAGCTGATTTCCGAGTTTCCGTTTGTTAATGTAGAGCCCAATTCTAACAAGAAAACTGCATAACTACATATGGAGGCCATTTCCGTTAAAAATTGAATCCCTCATTTTTCCTCATTTCTTAAGATATATATGGTTGCGACAATTTCCACATAGTCTAATCAAATTAATCGAATGAGCTCCTTCAAAGTTTTTACGATAACTCCTTCTATATAAAGTGCCTTGGGGAAAAAAGCTTATGATATAAAGGGTTTAAATAGTTTTGAAATCTACTCTTTCGTCGAATTTTTTCTAAATATGAAAAATTGGTAAAAAGTAAAGTTGTTACCATTTTGTTATTAAAATCCCACATCCCACAATAAGTTCTGGAGACCACTTACCCAATTAAGCCAATCAGATGTCATTTTCACTGTCTGTGGTACTATAGTGTTTAGAGTTAGACCCAATGGAACTGACTATCCTCGATGCTTTAACCACTTACTATAGAGACTTAAGATCAATCAATTACACTTAGTTTGTTGCTTTACCATGTGGCTCTTTCTCTATTGCGATTATAATTCTCTTTCTTATTTGCGTACCCATGCTTTACAAATTTAAAATGTTACCCTGAAAAAGCCGCGTTTTATCTGAACAAGCCAGCTAATTGTTTGCTGGTGTAACTTCTTCAAACGCTAGAAGAGAATGCTCCGTCTGTCCATCCCTTCAGGCACGTAAACGTAAAAAATGTTTTTTGAAGAATGACAGTGCTCCTAATTCGTTTTCTGGGTCTTATTTAACTGCTTTTTGCTTTGTGAAGCAGTTTTTATGCAAGTAATGCTGTCTAAGCTGAATTTTTTTTTTCCATGAGTCTTGCTTTCAGTTTTTGTCTATCTTATAATATTAGAAGATAAATGATGACTACGACTGTTATTCAAACTCTGAGTCAGGGTATTTTTCAAGAATTTATCCAGGATTTGTAAAAAAAAAAATTGGGGGGGGGTACAAAAAAACTAAAAAAATGCATCAAAACTTTGTATGTATTCTTTTGTTGCCTTTTTACTAGACGGAAAAACATTTCGAGGGGGTGGGGCAAACCCCTTAACCCCCCTGGATTCGGCCTTGGTGCTTTTACTTGTATTAAAGAATCTTGTATTTAATCAATGTCTTGTGAAGATGCAATTGTTCCATGTTCTTATTTATTATATTTTATTTAGAATTGAAGATCTGTATTTCTACTGGGATCTGAGTGTTTCTTACTTTTTAAGGTGCACAGATCCTTCGGTGCATTTAAGGTCTTTTTTATTTAGCAAAACCGGTAGTTTAGTTTGTTGTACATTTCAAAACAAGTTTAATTTTTCATAAATTAATATTTAGTACTCTGCTTGATAACTGACATCTCAATTATAACTTTTATAAATATCTGCTTTTGTTTAGAGACATGCTTATACCTATAAATGTTGTCGGCGCATATTTATCAAATATATATATATATATATATATATATATATATATATATATATATATATATATATATATATATATATATATATATATATATATATATATATATATATATATATATATTGAACCTTTCGGACAACAAAGAACATTTTCAGCTACCTGAAAAAGGTGAAAAGACAAAGCAGGTATTTCAGCAATGATTATCTTCTTGGTTAAATATTGATTATTTAGCGTCGGAAAGTATCTGAGATAATTGTAAGAGTATTTGAGGGAATGATTTATTTGCATATATGTAACTGTGTTGAGTAACTAAACCAAAAGCTATTTAGTCGACATACATGAAAAGTAAAAAGAAGAAATTATTATATATTGTGTTATTCCTTTTTCGTTAAACATGACAGCATAAGCTTTATGACCTCTCTGTCTTTGCTCTCTCATTTTTGAGTGTGTTTAAAAAAAGGCTTAATAGCTCTCATGTTCTCATCAATAGATACATAAAAAAATTGGTTTATGAATGTTTATGCCAAAATCATAACAGACTTTTCATAAAATAAGCATAAATACTAAAAAAATAGTATATAAAAAGTATGAAATGGAATTATAATGAAAATAAACAAAAGAATTTTAACAGCAAAATGATGTCAGTTTATATTTGCTTCAAAACAAAAAAGAAAAATTACTTGTTTTTGATCAGATTCTTAAGGTTGCATTGTGAGAGTATTTTAAGCTTGTATATATAATGTGTATACAACCAATGAATTGGTTCTACAAGCCATTAGCATGTAAGAGTATCTGAGGGAATTAATCTCCATTATTTATTTCTTATGCATGCAACTAATGTGCCTATTTGTGATCTACTGTAATCAAAGCTTTAAGTTGACATGTAGTACGCATAGATATTATTGCTGGATTCGTTCTATGTTGGTGTTGTTTCCTTGACCTTTTTGGACCTTCTATATTGAAATAAAGTGGAAAGTGAAGGTTTTAGTTGGCTCAGATTCAAAAAACATCAATTAGCCCTATTACAATCTGATTTTAACACCATCTTGTTCCGAAACGCCTGTCCTATTTTTTCGTAAAAACTGTTGATAAAAAGAAAATTTGTTTTACTTCACGGCAGAATTTTTTACTGTGATGAGCATAGTTTAAATAGTTATACGCCATTACCGAAGTCGAATTTGAAAGCTCCATATATAATTTTAAAGTGAATTGTTAAACATTAATTTAAAAATTAATTTAAATTAATTTAAAATTTTATATTAATTTAATTAATTTAAATTAATTCTTTGGCAAAAATTACCGAGGCGTTCGTCTTCAGTGCGGTGCTAAAACCGGATTTTTGTTATCTATTAAAAGAATGTAACAAGGAAATTTGCCTAAGGCTAGTAGAAATGACAAAAAGAGAAAAAAAAAATATTGCTAATATTTTGCCTCTGTCAAACGAGGCATCTGGGGTTAAATAAAAACTTACGGACAGAAAAAAACTGCTCTTTTACGGTGTTTCTCATGTGTCTGAAACAAAACCCTTAAATATTATCCATGCGTCATTGTTTTGGAGGGTGACAAATGCTTTTTCTGTATTCCCATGCCCAATGGCTTGCTTATCTGGCTCAGTCTGAGAAGTATTAACCCGAGAAAGCGTGGATAAAACCAAGATACCGCACAGAATGTGTCCAATGGAACGCTTAAGATGATTATTTTGAACGCTTCGTTACACAAAGGCTTCAAAAGGCTAATCAAAGGCTTCGTTACACAACGTGCGGCAGTCTACTCAGACAAACAGCCTAAAATGTTTTGATTTGTTAACTTAATTTTGCTAACATTGGGGAGACCGTGTCTTTGATCTCGCAGCTTAGACCTAAGTCTAAGATCCAAATGTTCGAAAGATGATTATTTATTAAGCCGGATTTGAAATTTTTTTTTAGTTAGGCGGAGAAAAAATTAGTTGTCCTGGTAGTCCTGTAAAAATGACCTGGAAAGTGACTTTTGCTAACGTTTGAGAGATGACCTCGCTGGTCTCGGGAGTCTAGACCTGGATCCAGTTGGATTTTTTTCTTGATTTATTCTTCCTCATTTCTTTCTATTGATAAGAAGTCTCGTCATAAAAATGCTAGTCAATAAATCTGATAAAAGAATCTATAGAGCTCTCTGTTTTGAGTCTCTTTCCTTCATCCTGGATAGTTATTAGAATATTTTTAATGTTGGTTAATTTTGATTGAATGCTTTTCAAATCTGAGCTGCAGTTTTAGTTTTACTTTTTATATCTTCAGGTGATTCGTTTTAGTTTGATTTAGTTTACTGTCACTTACACATTTGACATATTATTTTAACTTTTGCTTTGTTTTCAAGAAAAATAATATTGTAAACCTTTGGTGAGGAAATGTCTGAAAATTCTTTTACTTGATCAATATAGGATTTTTGTTGTCAAATTGTTGTTTTAACTGTTTTTATTTATTTTTTTTTCGGTATTATATGCGATGCATATTACCACTCGGATTTTAGGATCTACATCAATGATTCCTCGAAGAGAGTACCCTTTAGTTTTATTTAAAATTGATTACATGTCCAATACATTTTAGTGACGGATTTGTATTAAGTAACAAGGACAGTGAACATAAAATCTGGTCGTTGGAACGGATTGAACTGGAAACCTACACAAGCATATACGTGTTGAAAAAATTCGGAAAAATTTGAAATTCAGTTTTTAGTGAAAAGCACCTCCATATGTAGACTGAGATTTTTGGTCGTAGCGAATGCCTAATTAAAAAAGTAAGGGAAAAACAAGGTTAAAATAACTGACCCTAAGCGACCTTAGAAGATATAGCTTTCTTTGAAGTTGCAATTGTCTTTAAGAATCAACAGATTTTTTGTTTTTAAAGAATTACGTACGACTAGAGAGAGATATATAGAGATAGCCAATATAACACTTAAAATGAGCATTCAACAATCATCGGGGAAACCCATTGGTGTTAAATGATAGTTGTTTCCATCCTTATAACCTACTAATATATATTCACACTTCACCTATAAATCAAAATCACAAAAATAAAATGAATCTTAAATAATTAACAACTTCCCAGAAGGTAACGTCTCAACCCACTCTTGAACTGGCTAACATGATCTGCCACTTTATAACCTCCTGGAGTGAATTCCACTGCTGTGGTCCTGCAAAACGCGGAAATAAAGATCTGCGTTGAGTACTCCGAGCCTCAGACACTATCCCTAAAGAATGCCTAGTTTCATAACAATGATAAAACGAGTTAGGCTTATAAATTTCCCAAAAGTACTCCGGTGAATAACGATTCAAACGATAGAAATAGATAGTTGATAATCTCTTTACTTACAAATATTTAGAATTTTCATTTTAGTTAAGCAACTCAAAGTACTATTTTCAAATCTCACATAATCTCCTAAGGCACGAACAACTTTATTTTGTAAAATTTGACAGACATATCTTTCATTGGCATAAAAAATGCCTAGAGGGTAATCAAACAGTTCGTGGTAACGAACTGTAGTAAGGAGCGACCCGGCTCAATAGTAACCAAAACTCTAAAAAATTAAATTTTGATATCAATAGCTACATCAAAAGAATCGCATTTTAATGCTGATTTTAAATGCATAAGTTTCATCAAGTTTAGTCTTACCCATCAAAAGTTACGAGCCTGAGAAAATTTGCCTTATTTAAGAAAATAGGGAAAACACCCCCTAAAAGTCGTAGAATCTTAACGAAAATGACACCATCAGATTCAGCGTTTTAGAGAACCCTACTGTAGAAGTTTCAAGCTCCTATCTACAAAAATGTGGAATTTTGTATTTTTTGCCAGAAGACAAATCACGGGTGCGTGTTTATTTGTTTGTTTTTTTGTTTTGTTTTTTTTTCTTTTTCCCAGGGGTCATCGTATCGACCAAGTGGTCCTAGAATGTCGCAAGAGGGCTCATTCTAACGGAAATGAAAACTTCTAGTGCCCTTTTTAAGTGACCAAAAAAATGGAGGGCATCTAGGCCCCCTCCCACGCTCATTTTTTTCCCAAAGTCAACGGATCAAAATTTTGAGATAGCCATTTTGTTCAACATAGTCGAAAACCATAATAACTATGTCTTTGGGGATGACTTACTCCCCCAAAATCCCTGGGGGAGGGGCTGCAAGTTACAAACTTTCACCAGTGCTTACATATAGTAATGGTTATTCGGAAGTGTACAGACGTTTTCAGGGGGATTTTATTTTGTTTGGGGGTGGGGCTGAGTGGAGGGGGCTATGTTGGAGGATCTTTCCTTGGAGGAATCTGTCATGGGGGAAGAAAAATTCAATGGAAAGTGCGCAGGATTTTCTAGCATTACTATAAGAAAACAATGAAAAATAAACATGAAAACGTTTTTTCAAATGAAAGGAAGGAGTAGCATTTAAACTTAAACGAACAGAGATTAATAAGCATATGAGGGATTCTAAAAGTACTTTAGCATAAAGAGCGAGGTATTTAGGAGGAGATATATACCTCGCTCTTTATGCTAAAGTATTTTTAGTAATTTCAACTATTTATTCGACGGCATTTCTGATTCAGGGGTCATTCTTAAAGAATTGGGACAAAACTTACGATTTAGTGTAAAAAGCGAGATATTAACGAGGGTAAAAACCCCCTCGTATACATAATAAAAATATAAGATTATGAAAGTTTGTTACGTAAGTTAATTCTTAAGTTACGTATATTTTTTACTAATAAAAACGTTCGTTAAAAATTAAAAGTTCTAGTTGCCTTTTTAAGCAACCGAAAAATTGGAGGGCAACTAGGCCTCCTTCTCCACCCCTTATTTCTCAAAATCGTCTGATCAAAACCAAGAGAAAGCCATTTAGCCAAAAAAAGGATTAATATACAAATTTCATTTTAATAATTTATGTACGGAGAGCCAAAACCAAACATGCATTAATTCAGAAACGTTCAGAAATTAAATAAAAAAAAACTAATTTTTTTAGCTGAAAGTAAGGAGCGACATTAAAACTTAAAACGAACAGAAATTACTCCGTATATGAAATGGGTTGTCCCCTCCGCAATCCCTCGCTCTTTACGCTAAAGTTTGACTCTTTACCACAATTCTACTTTTTAAAACAATTAAAAACTTCAACGTAAAGAGCGAGGGATTGCGGAGGGGACAACCCATTTCATATACGGAGTAATTTCTGTTCGTTTTTAGTTTTAATGTCGCTCCTTACTTTCAGCTAAAAAAATTAGTTTTTTTTTTATTTAATCCTAAAAGAATACCAAGCCTATGGCCTTTTAAGCTTCCTCTTCCTTCAGGTGAATACACACAGAATTTTGTGGGGCATGGGCCAAAATTGGCTGGGAAACTGATTTAGATGGCTGGTTTAGAATAAAAAAAATGTCTTATAAATATTCTAGCAAAGTTCTTTTGCTTGACAAACAGAGCATTTTTGTTGTTATTGGACTCGATTTTTCGCACGAAATGTATTCTCTCTGACTATATGATTTATATGAGAAATCAATGATTCTTCTTGTTTAGGCCATATTGTGAAAGAATTGATGGTAGTGAAGTTGCTTTTTAATTCTATCTAAAATCAGTGTAATTGTTCAGTCTTAGAATTCTTGACTGAGAATTAGTATAATTAGTATTGTTAGGTGACCTTTTATTTTTAAAAGAAGGAAAAATGATTGTTTTCGTGGTAAGTTTAAGTTAGTATTCCAATTTAATGCTACTGAGCGTTTTATTTCTTTTTCTTATATGAATTGATTTTGACTAGTTTAACACTCTTAAAATTATAAAAGAATCTTCAACATAAGCTTTATTTCCTCAATAACAACACCTATATCATTTTTTTTCCCCACTTCTACGCAATTTGTGCTTATTGCACCGTTTAAGCTTTTATAGTTGCATCTACTATTTACATCTTCTTTCATTACTATCAGGACGAAGCCAGAGGAGACATACAGGTATAAGTGTCCCCTGCCCCTTCCAAGAGTGCAGGAAAGGTATCTTACCTACATATTTGACAACTAAAGGGTCAAAAAGAACAAGTAATGGTTTTCTAGAGTTGACTCACCCCCTGAATAATGGCTTAAATATTGCCGTGGGTGCTATCTGGTGATGTTGAACCCGCCATGGTTGGTTCTAATACTGTGTGGGAGTAGAGTCTAAACTACAGTATCTTAAGATAGTAGTTTTAATGACTATATTCTATTTATTTTGTTTTGCGAAGTCCTAGCAAAGACAAAGCTATTAAACATAGCTTTGGAATGACAAACATGAAACAGATCTTAGCATGTCCCAAATTTTACAATCATACTTCAGATTGTGCAATGATATGCCTTTCACTCGCATTTTCAGCAGAGAAACTTTGTTTTCGGTGAATGCAGTAAGTGAATTTTATATATTTTTTTTCCCTTGCCTTTTATTTTAGTTCGTCTTACCAATTGTTTTTACTTCTGTGTTTTACGAGTGGAAAGAGCTTTTTTATTTTTGTATTGCCTGCAAATATGAGACTTGTCAATAATATTGGCTTTTACAAACCGATCAAATTTTTCGCTTGACCATTTGCGTTGTTGTCAAGAATGAAAATTTTGAACATTCTTCGATATTACGGCCTTTCCCCCGTTTTTCGAGCCCATGAGTTAAAAAAAGGTTTCCCACTTTTGGCAACTCTTCCGTTTGTACAATGTTTTTCCACCTTTTATATTTAGTCAGTCTTACTTTCTGTTTTATTTTCATCAGTATTTTTTTTCTATTCATTTTTTTTAACTTCATGCGAAAACGACTAAATTCAACTAACAAAATTAAAATCTTCGATCGAATGACTCTTCTCTTGATATTCTACGAGGACTGGCCCAATATGATTATTCCTGGAAAAAAAGAAATAAATAAAGGCGCCTCCGTTTAAGGAATTGGCAACCTTTTCTTTAAATTTTTGCAACTTCAACCTTTGTAGGTAAGGCTTGACCTCCGCTACTGAGTACTCAGACATGTTGAATTTGACGGTGATATTTTCTTAAAGATCACTCCCTTTTGGGGGGGGGGGTTTCTGCTTTTTTTGAAATTATCGATTTTATGATAATAATCAATGAGATATAATTGGAAAAGTTAATATGTTTTACGCACGGAAAAATAGACTCTTTTGCTGTATATTTGTTATCTTTTGTTCAGGAGTTACGATTACCATCAGTATAGGTTACGATGACTACGACTTATTGTCACGAACAGTTTTATTTTTATTATTTTTATATTTTATTTGAAGTGAAAAAATTCCATAGATTGGAAAATTTCAGACGGGAATTCTAAAAGCAATGAATAATAGGTTTAGAACTAATGGCGTACCCAGATGGCTTGTAGTTTGGACCTACTCATCTCCCAAATTCGACAAATTAAAAAAAATATATGCATCCTGCTTATTTCATTATTCAAAGCTTCTTTTCCATACTGTAGTGAGTCCCCCTACCCTGAATCCAAATTATGAAAATAATCTTGTTTTAAACTAGTCCTGGCCAACAAATTGAATTCCTAAGCTCCCTAGCTTTAAGAAGTTAAACAAAAAAAAACAAGTTTTTCAAAGTGAAAGTAAGGAGCGACATTAAAGCTTAAAACGAACGGAAATTACTCCGTATATGAAAGGGGCTTTTCCTCCTGAACGCCGCGCTCTTTACGCTAAAGTTTGACTCTTTCTCTTAACTCTACATTTTAAAGCCCCTTTCATATACGGAGTAATTTCTGTTCGTTTTAAGTTTTAATGTCGCTCCTTACTTTCACTTAAAACAACTTGTTTTTCTTGTTTAATTTCTGGACGTTTTTGAATTAATGCATGTTTTGATCTTGGCTCTCAGCACATAAATAATTAAAACGAAATTTGCATATTAATTTTTTGGGGCTAAATGCCTTTTTCATAGTTTTAATCGGCAGATTTTGAGAAAAAAGGAGCGAGGAAGGAGGCTTAGTTGCCCTCCAATTTTTTGATTACTTAAAAAGGCAACTATAACTTATAATTTTTTACGAACATTTTCATAAGTAAAAAATATACGTAACTTACGAATTAAATTACGTAGCGAACTTCTATATTCGTATGTCTTTATTGCGTATATGAGGGGGCTTACCCCTCGTCGATACCTCGCTCTTTACATTAAAGCTTAAATTTTGTCCCAATTCCTTAAGAACGACCACTGAATCACAAAGGCCGCAGAATAAATAGTTGAAATTACTAAAAATACTTTAGCGTAAAGAGCGAGGTACTACGAGGAGGTAAACCCCTCATATGCGTAATCATTTCTGTTTGTTTTAAGTTTTAATGCTGCTTCTCACTTTCAGTGGAAAAAAACTTTTCATATTTGTTTTTTCATTGTTTTTTTTAATTATGCTAGAAAATCCTGCGCCCCCTCCATTGAAAGTCTCCCCCATGAGAAGTTCCTCCATGGAAAGATCCTCCCACGTACCCCCCCCCCCTCAACTCCCTCCCCCCTCCGAAACCTAAAAAATCCCCCTGAAAACGTCTGTACACTTCCCAGTAACCATTACTATATGTAAACACAGGTCAAAGTTTGTAACTTACGGCCCCTCCCACTAGGACTGCGGGGGAGTAAGTCGTCCCCAAAGACATAGTTATTAGGTTTTTCGACTATGGTGAATAAAATGGCTATCTCAGAATTTTGATCCGGTGACTTTGGGGAAAAAATGAGCGTGGGAGGGGGCTTAGGTGCCCTCCAAGTTTTTGGTCACTTAAAAAGGGCACAAGAACTTTTAATTTCCGTTAGAATGAGCCCTTTCGTGACATTCTAGGACCACTGATTCGATACGATCACCCCTGGGAAAAAAAACAAATAAACACGCATCCGTGATTTGTCTTCTGGCAAAAAATGCGAAATTCCACATTTTTGTAGATAGGGTCTTAAAACTTCTACAATAAGGTTCTCTGATACGCTGAATCTGATGGTGTGATTTTCCTTAAAATCGTATGACTTTTAGGGGGTGTTTCCCCCTATTTTCTAAAGTGAGGCAAATTTTCTCAGGCTCGTAACTATTGATGGGTAAGACTAATCTTTACGAAACTTATATATTTAAAATCAGCATTAAAACGCAATTTTTTTGATGTAACTATTGGTATCAGAATTCCATTTTTTAGAGTTTCGGTTGCTATTGAGCCGCGTCGCTCCTTACTACAGTTCGTTACCACGAACTGTTTGATATATTTTTGACCTGTGAAAGTTCGACTAAGTACTATGCATACGCTATTACTTACCAGTTGTTCATGAACGGGCTCCTGTAATAAGTTGTTTTTTTTATCTTATATTATTTACCATGTTATAAAAAGTGCATATTTATGAACGCAGTATCTTAGGCCAGGGAAATTATAATTAAAATTTTTATCCATTACTGCCCATCCATATTTTGCGTAAAAGCCTATGTTTCAGACCTATCTGATAACACAATTGGCCAAATATTAATTCCCTTTCCCTCTAGGTCCTCATAAGACAGGGATGAGGTGGGTTCACCGTAAATGCATCAGTTACTGTATCCCTCTTGCTATAAGTTGTGATTATAATTTTCACCTAAGAAGCTCTTTATTCCCAGTTTTGAACACTGAACCTATAAGGCTTCCATGTGAATTTATTGTTTCTGGCGTTGTTCCAATTTTCTTTAATCTCATTACCAAAAAGACTTCGCTGATTTTTTTTCTAGAGCGAATCTGTTCTTCGAGTACCAACCTTTGTTCAATGTTTTATTATATTGTATTGGCTACCCAATTCATATAGGTAAGTCTTATAAGAGTCATCATGTTCTTTCCAGTTTTGAAATATAGCTTTCTAAGTAAGCAGTGGATTGGGAAAAAAAAGAGATGAGGGCGTCTTGGAGGTGGAAATTCTTCCTAGAAGATTATGTGTAAATATAAAATTTTATATGCAAATGAACACTTATGTAAACATGTGTACTTATGAACCGTATATTTTATCTATATAATAGATGTCTTAACAGTAATGCGTTTAATCCCCCCGCCCTATTAAAGTCTTGCCAAGAAACTGTTACCTTACCATATATGGCAAGGACTATGGTTCCCTGAGAAAAATTCTGCTAGATATAGCTGGTAAGGAGTCTAAGGGATTTTTTTTTTTTGTTAGAGGCCCCTAGTTTTTACGATGATTTCTTAATTATGGCATTGGGAGTTGGACGGTTGCCGTTGAGTCCAAATACGTTTGTAATAAGGATTTAGATAAGGTTGGACAGACATAATATTCTTCAGAAAATTTTAACTGGCTACCATTCTCGAGACTTCAGCAACTCAGTTTGATATTAGTTATCTGCAGGTTTGGGTAATATTTGCTTTTTGAAACCAGGGAAATCTCAGGTAATTCTCACCTCTGATTTGACGGTTTAAGAAAGTTATCAAAGTAACTCAAACAGCCCCTTATGTTCATGGACATCTTCATTTTGAATTATAATTTCAACCGTTTCACAATAGAGAACAAAGTTGATCGTAAAAAAGGGACAGAAACCGCACTGGTAATGAACAATTACCCCATAATACAGACACACGGAGTTTTCCTCTAAATCGGTACGGAGGGCCTTCCAACACGGAAAACATTTTCGGCCAAGAAAAGACCAAACCCCATCTCCTTACGGAAATAAATAACAAAAAAACAAGTTTTTTCGACTGAAAGTAAGAAGCAACATTAAAATTTAAAACGAATATAAATTATTGCGAATATGAGGGGGTTCGACCCCTCGTCAATATCTCGCTGTTTACGCTGAAGTTTGAATTTTGTCCCAATTCAAGTACTTAAAAAAGCTTTAGCGTCAAAACCGAGGTATTGACGAGGGGCACCCCCACTTATACGTAATAATTTCTGTTCGTCTTAAGTTTTAATTTTGCTCCTTATTTTCAGTAAAAAAAAAATTGTTTTTTATTTAATTTCTGTTCGTTTTTATTTTAGTTTGGCTGGAAAGTCAGGCGTCCCCTTCATGGAAAATTCTCTTCCCCCATGGAAAGGTCCTCTCACGTAATCCTCTCCCCTGACCCCTCCTTCCACCAGAAAAATTTGTCTGTATAATGAAAATGTCTGTATACTTCCCAATAACCAATACTATATGTAAACAATGGGCAAACTTCATAACTTGCAGCCCTTCCTCCGAGAACTGTTGAGGATTAAGTCGTCCTCAAAGACATAGTTATTAGCTTTTTCGACTATGCTGAACAAGATGGCTATCTCAAATTTTGATACAGTGACTTTAGGAAAAAATGAGGGGGCCTAGTTGCCCTCCAATTTTTTCAGTCACTTAAAAAGGGCACTAATTTCCGTTCAAATGAGCCCTACCACGACATTCTAAGACCACTGGGTCAATACGATCACCCTTGGAGAAAAATAAGTCAAATAAACATGCAACCGTGATATTTCTGCTGGCAAAATATACAAAATTCCACATTTTTGCAGATAGGTGCTTGAAACCTCAACAACAGGAGTCTTGATATGCTGAATCTAATGGTGTGATTTTCAATAAAATTCTATGTTTAAAATTATATGTTACCACGAACTGTTTGACTTCGCTCTAACAGGAGAAAAGAATGGTCAATGTGCACAGTTTTGCTCATTTAATGACTCTAGTTTTTAATTTGGTGTTTTATGGGGTTTGACTAAGAGACTTAGCAAAAACATCTCCTTTTATATTGATCAGTGTAAAAAAAAAAACCTCCACTGTGACAGTGAGAAAGGATATGGGCAAAAAGTACTGAATAAGACTAGAAGATTTACCAAACTTTCTCTCAGCCATTTGTATTTATATAAGAGGTTAGTTTCAAGAAGCCACAGAGAGAGATACATTTATTAAACCAAAAAACAGCATTAGTATTAAGAACCAACCCGAGAAGTAGAAAAGCTTTCCGAAGGGATGGCAATCGGTACCCCCACGCCCCTTTTCCCCGAACCCATCCGATAAAAATTTTGAGATAGCCATTTTGTTGAAAATAGTTGAAACATCAGATAATAAAAACTCTTGTGTCGACACAACCCTGGGCCCAGGGCCAGGCGTTGTGCCCCGAGGGTATATATGGTTCTTTTTGAACGGATGCTCTTATAAACATTTGAGGGGGCTCATTTGACTGAAAATTGAAAGTTCTAGTTCACTTTTAACAGTGAAAAGGGACCGACGGGCAACAACCCCTCCTCCACGCCCTTTTCCCCAAACCCCCTGATAAAAGATTTGACGTAGCCATTTTGTTACAATTAGTTCAAAGATCAGATAATAAAAACTACAGAGTTGACACAAACCCCTAGAGCCTGGGGCAAGTTATACCCCGAGTGCATATAGCCTAAGGTTCTTATAGAGGTTCTTAGGGTTCTTAGGGGAGGTCGCATAAACTTCGGAAGTGGCTCATTTGATATGAAATTGAAAGATCTAGCTACCTTTCTAGGAGTCAAAAGGGGTAGTAGGGTATCTACCCCCCCCCCCTCCACACGCATACACAAAATCAAAATCTCATTTCCGCAAATGCGTCCGATCAAAATTTTGAGATTGTCAGCTTGTTTGAAATAGTCCAACAATCAGATAACAAAAACTTTGTGGTCAACATATCTCCCCCTCTAGAGCCAAGAGTATGAGTTGTAACTTATGCCTTGGGGGCGTATAAAGTTTTTATGAAAGAAGTGGTCGTATTGATCTCAGAAATTTCTAATCAAATGATTAGAAACTGAAAGTTCTAATTCCCTTGTTAAGAGTCAAAAGTGATTCGATTGCAACTAGAACCCCCCCCCCCCCGCCAAACTTCTTTTCCCCAAATGCGTCTGATTGAATTTTTTATATAGCCATTTTGTTCAGAACAGACCAAAGATCATATAACGAAGACTAAAGGCAACAAGCCCACCAAAACCTAGGGGCAAGTGTTATAAATTATGCCGCAGGGGTATTTATGGTTTTTATGGAAGAGATGGTAGTATAAACTTCGGAGGGGGCTCATTCGATTGTAAATCGGAATAAATAATGTCCTTTTTAAGAATCAAAAGTGATCGAAGGGTATCTACCTCCCCCCAAAGGCCCCTAGCCATTTTGTTCAAAATAGCCCCCAGAGTCCGGGGAAAGTATTGACAGTTATGCCCTGAGGGCAGATAAGTTTTTTTTTTTAATAGGGATGGTTGCATAAACATCAGAGGCGGCTCATTTGATTGGAACTTCTATTGACTTTGGAGGGGGCTCATTTGATCGGAAATTGGAATTTTTAGTTCTTTTTAGCGTCAAAAGTGATCAATGGGCATTTAGTCCTTGTCCCACTTCCCAAAGGGCATCCACTCAAATTTTGACATATCCAGTTTGTTCAAAATAGTTCGAAGGCCAAATAAATATGTTTTTGAACCCCCCCCCCCCCCTCAGCCCCTGGTAAGTTGCTCTGATTTATGGAACTTGCTTATTGTGAATTTGATATTTTGTTTACCTTGATACCTTGTTTACTTTGATGTTTTCTTTGCTTTGATACTTTGGTACTTTGATCCCAGTTTTGATACTTTGATGGAATCTTGATTCCATTTCCAAAGGCATTTTCTAAAAACTTGATTCCAAAAGGCATTTTCTAAAAACTTGAAACTTTTTGCAATCAAAAACGAACAGAAATTTCCGAGAAAGAAATTTTTGAAGTAAAGTAAAGGCCATTTTAAACTTAAGATCAGCAGATACAAATACCTGTTAAAATCAAACAGTTCGTGGTAACGAACTGTAGTAAGGAGCGACCCGGCTCAATAGTAACCAAAACTCAAAAAAATTGAATTTTTATATCAATAGCTCCATCAAAAGAATTGCATTTTAAGGCTGATTTTAAATATATAAGTTTTATCAAGTTTAGTTTTACCCATCAAAAGTTACGAGCCTGAGAAAATTTGCCTTATTTAGGAAAATAGGGGAAAACACCCCCTAAAAGTCATAGGATCTTACCGAAAATGACACCATCAGATTCAGCGTATCAGAGAACCCTACTGTAGAAGTTTCAAGCTCCTATCTACAAAAATGTGGAATTTGTATTTTTTGCCAGAAGACAAATCACGGGTGCGTGTTTATTTGTTTTTTTTTTTTTTTTTCCAGGGGTCATCGTATCGACCAAGTGGTCCTAGAATGTCGCAAGAGGGCTCATTCTAACGGAAATGAAAAGTTCTAGTGCCCTTTTTAAGCGACAAAAAAAATTGGAGGGCATCTAGGCCCCCTCCCACGCTCATTTTTTCCCAAAGTCAACGGATCAAAATTTTGAGATAGCCATTTTGTTCAACGTAGTCGATAACCATAATAACTAGGTCTTTGGGGATGAGTTACTCCCCCACAATCCCTGGGGGAGGGGCTGCAAATTACAAACTTTTACCAGTGTTTACATATAGTAATGGTTATTGGGAAGTGTACAGACGTTTTCAGGGGAATTTTATTTTGTTTGGGGGTGGGGCTGAGGAGAGTGGGCTATGTTGGAGGATATTTCCTTGGAGGAATCTGTCATGGGGGAAGAAAAATTCAATGAAAAGGGCGCAGGATTATCTAGCATTACTATAAGAAAACAATGAAAAATAAACATGAAAACGTTTTTTCAAATGAAAGGAAGAAGTACCACTGAAACTTAAAACGAACAGAGATTATTACGCATATGAGGGGTTCTAAAAATACTTAAGCATAAAGAGCGAGGTATTTAGGAGGAGATAAATACCTTGCTCTTAATGCTAAAGTATTTTTAGTAATTTCAACTATTTATTCTAAGGCCTTTCTGATTCAGGGGTCATTCTTAAAGAATTGGGACAAAACTTACGATTTAGTGTAAAGAGCGAGGTATTAACGAGGGTACAAACCCCCTCGTATACATAATAAAAATATAAGGTTATGAAAGTTTGTTACGTAACTTAATTCTTAAGTTACGTATATTTTTTTACTAATAAAAACGTTCTTTAAAAATTAAAAGTTCTAGTTGGCTTTTTAAGTAACCGAAAAATTGGAGGGCAACTAGGCCTCCTTCTCCACCCCTTATTTCTCAAAATCGTCTGATCAAAACTAAGAGAAAGCCATTTAGCCAAAAAAAAGAATTAATATACAAATTTCATTTTAATAATTTATTTGCGGAGAGCCAAAACCAAACATGCATTAATTCAAAAACGTTCAGAAATTAAATAATAAAAAAACTAATTTTTTAGCTGAAAGTAAGGAGCGACATTAAAACTTAAAACGAACAGAAATTACTCCGTATATGAAATGGGTTGTCCCCTCCGCAATCCCTCGCTCTTTACGCTAAAGTTTGACTCTTTGCCACAATTCTACTTTTTAAAACAATTAAAAGCTTTAGCGTAAAGAGCGAGGGATTGCGGAGGGGACAACCCATTTCATATACGGAGTAATTTCTGTCCGTTTTAAGTTTTAATGTCGCTCCTTACTTTCAGCTAAAAAAATTAGTTTTTTTTATATTTAATATTAACTAGAGACGACAAGAAATTACTATTAAAGAATAAATGAAACCCAACACGAACAGAAATTAAATAAACAATCATAGCCAAAAAAATTCACCCAGTACTAATATAAATAAACAAATTACAATAGATTACTATTAAAGAATAAATGAAACCCAAAACAAAAAGAAGTTAAATAAAAAATCATAGCAAAGAAACATACAGTAGATACTAATATAAATGAATAAATAAATTTTAAAAACGAGCCAAAACCAAACATGCATTAATTCAAAAACGTTCAGAAATTAAATAATAAAAAAACTAATTTTTTAGCTGAAAGTAAGGAGCGACATTAAAACTTAAAACGAACAGAAATTACTCCGTATATGAAATGGGTTGTCCCCTCCGCAATCCCTCGCTCTTTACGCTAAAGTTTGACTCTTTGCCACAATTCTACTTTTTAAAACAATTAAAAGCTTTAGCGTAAAGAGCGAGGGATTGCGGAGGGGACAACCCATTTCATATACGGAGTAATTTCTGTCCGTTTTAAGTTTTAATGTCGCTCCTTACTTTCAGCTAAAAAAATTAGTTTTTTTTATATTTAATATTAACTAGAGACGACAAGAAATTACTATTAAAGAATAAATGAAACCCAACACGAACAGAAATTAAATAAACAATCATAGCCAAAAAAATTCACCCAGTACTAATATAAATAAACAAATTACAATAGATTACTATTAAAGAATAAATGAAACCCAAAACAAAAAGAAGTTAAATAAAAAATCATAGCAAAGAAACATACAGTAGATACTAATATAAATGAATAAATAAATTTTAAAAACGAGTGAAACTTAAATTAAATATGCAAATCAAGCTTGAAACGAACGAAATCACTACAAGCAAGAGTTTTGATTTTGCCTCCTTCTCTCACTGTTAAAGTCTAAAACCTACTGCCTCATTGGCGTTTTACGCTTTACTAAAAACGAACTATATTACAAATATCTTCTTTTGTACTTATCGTAACATAGAAAATAACCATAAAAATTAGAGTAGAGTTAGATTTTGAAGTGATGGGCTTTCATCAACTAATATCATTATACATCAAATATTCAGTTTAATTTTATTAGCTGTTTCCTAGGCTATTCAAGACAAATATATTTTCGCAGCAAACAAGAGTTCCATACTGCCCTTCCTTAACAGTATTAAATAAAAAAACATGCATTAATTCAAAAACGTTCAGAAATTAAATAATAAAAAAACTAATTTTTTAGCTGAAAGTAAGGAGCGACATTAAAACTTGAAACGAACAGAAATTACTCCGTATATGAAATGGGTTGTCCCCTCCGCAATCCCTCGCTCTTTACGCTAAAGTTTGACTCTTTGCCACAATTCTACTTTTTAAAACAATTAAAAGCTTTAGCGTAAAGAGCGAGGCGTTGAGGAGGGGACGGCCCATTTCATATACGGAGTAATTTCTGTTCGTTTTAAGTTTTAATGTCGCTCCTTACTTTCAGCTAAAAAAATTAGTTTTTTTTATATTTAATATTAACTAGAGACGACAAGAAATTACTATTAAAGAATAAATGAAACCCAACACGAACAGAAATTAAATAAACAATCATAGCCAAAAAAATTCACCCAGTACTAATATAAATAAACAAATTATAATAGATTACTATTAAAGAATAAATGAAACCCAAAACAAAAAGAAGTTAAATAAAAAATCATAGCAAAGAAACATACAGTAGATACTAATATAAATGAATAAATAAATTTTAAAAACGAGTGAAACTTAAATTAAATATGCAAATCAAGCTTGAAACGAACGAAATCACTACAAGCAAGAGTTTTGATTTTGCCTCCTTCTCTCACTGTTAAAGTCTAAAACCTACTGCCTCATTGGCGTTTTACGCTTTACTAAAAACGAACTATATTACAAATATCTTCTTTTGTACTTATCGTAACATAGAAAATAACCATAAAAATTAGAGTAGAGTTAGATTTTGAAGTGATGGGCTTTCATCAACTAATATCATTATACATCAAATATTCAGTTTAATTTTATTAGCTGTTTCCTAGGCTATTCAAGACAAATATATTTTCGCAGCAAACAAGAGTTCGATACTGCCCTTCCTTAACAGTATTAAATAAAAAAACAAGTTTTTTAACTGCAATTAAAGAGCAATATTAAAACTGAAAACGAACAGAAATTATTCCGTATATGAAAGGGGTTGTCCCCTCCGCAACGCCCCACTCTTTTCATTGAAGTTTGACTCTTTTTCACAAATCTACTTTTTAAAACAATAAAAAAAACTTTAGAGTAAAGAGCAAGGCGTCGCGGAGGGGGCAACCCCTTTTATATACGGAATAACTTCTGTTCGTTTTAAGTTTTAATGTCGCTCCTTGTTTGCAGTTATTTTTTTTTATTATTATTATTATTTCTGAACGTGTTTGAATTAATACACGTTTTGATTTTGGCTCACCGCACATGAATGATTAAAAAGAAATTTACATATTATTTTTTTTTTGCTAAATGGCTTTCTCTTAGTTTTGATGGGATAATTTTGATAAAACAAAGGGGTGAGGGAGGAGGCCAGGTTGCCCTCCAATTTTTGGTTACTTAAAATACAACTAGATTTTTTTTATTTTTTGTACAAACGTTTTTGTTAGAAATAAACATACATACCTTACGAATCAACCTACGTAACGAACTTCTACATTTGTGTATTTTAATTTTGTATATGAGGGGGTTTGCCCCCTCTTCAATACCTCGCTCTTTACACTAAAGCTTGAATTTTATTCCAGATCTTTAAGAATGACCCCTGAATCCCAAAGGCTGTGGAATAAATAGTCGAAATTACTAAAATTACTTTAGTGTAAAAAGCAAGGTACTGTGGAGGAACCGAACGTCCTTATATACGTAATATTTTATGTTCGTTTTAAGTTTTAATGCTACTCATTATTTCCAGTTGAAATTTTTTCTCATTTTTTTTTTTTAATAATGCTAGAAAATCATCTGCCCCCATTCATGAAAATTCTCTTCTCCCATGATAAATTCCTCCATGGAAAGATCCTCCCACGTAACCCCCTCCCTCGACTCATCCCAACGCGAAAAAGTCCCCTGAAAACGTCTGTACACTTCATAATAACCATTACTATATGTAAGCACTGGTCAGTTTGTAAATTGCGGCCCCTCCATCAGGGTTTGTGGGAGAGTACATCGTCCCAGAGACATAGTTTATATCTTTTTCGACTATGCCGAATAAAATGCTATCTCAGAATTTTGATCCAGTGACTTTTGGAAAAAAATGAGCGTGGGAGGGAGCCTAGGTGTCCTCCAATTTTTTGTTCACTTTAAAAGGCACTAGAACTTTTAATTTCCGTTAGGGTGAGCCCTCTCGCGACATTTTAGGACCACTGGGTCAATACGATCACCCCCGGAAAATTCGTAATCTGTCTTGTAGTAAAAAAAAATTACAAAATTCCACATTTTTGTAGATAGGAGCTTGAAACTTCTACTGTAGGTTCTCTGATACGCTAAATCTGATGGTGTGATTTTCTTTAACATTCTATGACTGTTAAGGGGTGTTTTCCCCTATGTTTTAAAATAAGGCAAATTTTCTCAGGGTCGTAACTTTAGATGGGTAAGTCTAAACTTGATGAAACTTATATATTTAAAATCAGCAGTAATATGCAATTCTTTTGATATAACTGTTGTTATAAAAATTCCGTTTGCTTTAGATGTCATAAAGCTTATAAGGCAGTAATAATTATAATAATTATAATAATGATTATATAATAAGTTATAATAATTATATTTGTAATTATATATATTTTATATATTTATGTATTTTATATATTTTTTATATTTATATATTACATATATTATATATTTTTATATTATGTGTATATATATATATATATATATATATATATATATATATATATATATATATATATATATATATATATATATATATATATATATATATATATATATATATATATATATATATATATGTAATTGTACAATTATATATATAAGTATAATGATTATAATTATTATTTAAATATAACTTAATAATTTCAATCGATCTTGTCAAGAATCAAATGACCATCAGTTTTTGTTCAAATTGCGATGTTGAAGGATTGCTTCTTTGTTAGTAGAGAAAAGCCTGGAAAGGTGCGATAAGGCACCAAAACTGTATCATATACCAGCGTTACATAATAGGTGTAAGATTATTATTTATATTTTTAGATTTTGTATCTTTTACGGATCCAAGAACTGAAAGTTTTGTTCAAGTAAATGAAATCTGTTTAGAAAAATTAAAGAAAAGGATATTTTCCTAAAAGAATAATTAGTACTCAGTTAGCTCAGAAAAGTAAACATTTACAGTATTGTTATTTGTAGTATGTTTTCATACTATACATTACATTATTGTATGTTTACTTATGATAACTAACATAATGCACTGACTTGTATTCCCGTATTCCTTCATTCCGTGGTTTCCAGCTGTCTTCAGCAGATATTTAATATTATAATATTTCTGCAACAAAAAATACGCTTTGTGCAACTCATTTCTTAATGATTTAATATATATATATATATATATATATATATATATATATATATATATATATATATATATATATATATGACTCTCCTTCTAATTTATCTAAAGTTTCCACGTTATGAAAATTTTGGTAAAATATTTGAAACGCAACAAAATTCGAAAATATCGGCTAAATAATTTTTTCAAGTATTAGAACAAGAAATAGATATTAAATATCAGATACATTTGCATATGTCACAAAAAAATGGAAATAAAGCACACTTTACAAATGGAAGTATAGGAGAGTAGTCTACACCTTCCTTTGGTCAGATTCCGTGCAACCCTGATCATCACTCATGTATTATTATGATCTTTACAGGTGCAATATACAATTAAGAACATGAAGGCGACCGAGTCCAAAGAGTTCCTTGTAGGAAGTGGAGATGGGGTCAGCATTACTGCTTCTGAGGTAATGGGGCCACCAGTCGAAGCAATTCTGACTAATGAAGAAAAGAGGTTCCTACTATTTGTGGAAAGAGGGGACGTAGCAGGTTGTCGGGAGTAAGTTTTGCGTTTATCACCTCCAAATTCTTTCCATTTTAGTCATTATGCTGTTGATACCGGACGGGTATTGTATTTGACTGAACATAGTCTTGTGTTTCTAAATATTCCAATTTGCCAAGCTACATTGTGGTGTTTAAGGTCTTCAATTTATGAAATGTATGGAGGGTCAAAATATTTTCCCCAAAAATCAAGTGTTTGGCGACTATTCTGTTTTTTTTTTCACAGGAAATTCTCAAAAAAGACGTTTTTCAACAAAAATATCTAATAAAAAAAATGTATTTTCGAAATCTAGAGGGAGCAACTACCCACCCCTCCGATTGACAGGCTCCTATGATTTTTCACAAGAGAAGATGTAGCATGCTGACCACAAGTCTTGAGCTGACCACCAATAAATCCTTTGTATGGTATTTTAGCCATTATGCTATTCAATGTAACCGAGTGCTATATGTGACTGAACATAGCCATTGCATAAAAAATTTGTTTCTAAATATTTGAATTTGCTCAAGTTTAATAGTAATAAATAGGGGCTGCAGTTCACACAAAAATAGGGATTGGGAATGTGTACTTTTTTAAATATTGGGTGGTAATGCTGTTGTTTCTTTTAAGATTTTTTCAATAAAATGCCCCTAAAAAGGATTTTCAAAATCTAAAAGAGGGAGGGGAACACTAATTTTCCCCCAATCGACGCCTGGGGATATCTCTCGTTATGACAAGACTTTGACCGGAGACTAAGTCCATTGCAACACCAGTAAAATTTATTTTTACTAGTGGATAAAAGAGGTTCCTTCTTTTTGCTGAAAGGGGGAGTGGTATAGCAGACTGTCAAGAGTAAATTTGGTGTGAATCACCACAGAATGCATTCTATTTCACCACGTTTTTCCATCCAAAGTGTTATGGTATTCTGTTTGAGGAAAAGAGTGTAATTGTTTTGTTGGAGTTCATAGTAATATTCTGCCAAAACTCCAACTGGAGGATAGTGCCCAAGGTGGATTTGAACAAGTGGGAGATAGGAGTTTCTCTGTCATTATCCATAACAGCGTAAACTCCTAAGTGTACTCTCCTTTTCTCACTAACATGAAAACCTTACGTCCTCTTTGGTGTAATCTTCCGAGAATACAAATTTATTGAGCCTATTTATGGCACTTGCCCGTTGGCCAAGTGCCAAATAGCGATCGCAAAATTTAATTGCAGCTTATAATTTAAAGCAGTGTGCTGCAGTTAAACAAACATTGAAAATTTTTCCGAAAAATTATAAATTTATTTTTGAAGGTCAAAATGAAGTGTCTCTTAACCTTATTATATTTCCTAGATTATTAAAGGAGATGAAAGACCAGCCGGATAAGCTGAGCATAAACTGCACAGACCCACTTGGAAGAAGCTCATTGGTTATTGCCATAGAGAATGAAAACTTTGAATTGATGGAAGTTCTTTTGGAATTCGGAATTCAAGTTCAGGTAAAAACGAAAGAGTTTCAGTAAACCAATATCACACGTAGAGTAACAAATATTGCTATGTTTTTGAGTTTTAACAAGGAAGATATCAGAAACTCTACAGTAATCTAAGCTTGGCTTTTCATGAAAAAAGAAGACAAACAAATTAGAGCCTCTTCCATTGGATCTTTAAAATAACTTATTTGTAAATTTAGCTTATTGACTGGGGGGTAAAATAGTAAAATAGTAATTTTACTATTTGTAAAATTAACTATGACTGGGGGGGGGATAAAGGTTGCAAGCTCCAACCTTCTCGTTTGTACTAAAATCTTTCAACACTAAACATTTGCAAGCAGATCAATTTAGTTTCACAGTTTTAACGCTACTCATTTATAAGTTACATTCTTTTTAAAGCACTCTTTTTTGAAAATAGTGAAAAAATGAACATTTATGAACAATTTTTGTTTATATGTTTTTATTCATATGTTTTTGTTCATTGTAATTTTTGTTCAATGTATTGTTTCGTATTCTCCAATGTCTTATACAATTCTTGAACGTTCCTGAAACGAATCATGGGTTATTATCAGATGCGATAATCTAGGGTATCTTGAGTCTAGAGAAGTGAGATTTCAGCTTCTGGATTATGAGGTTTTTGTAGGATTTAGTTCCCAGCTCATCAACCTCAAACAACTGTGAAGAAAAAGAACAATGATTTCAATCTAATCAATATTTTTCGTTTTCAGTAAAGTACAATGACAATCGTGCCGTTGTGTGATGTTCGGGGGGATAGCAACGTCAAACTTATATTTAGTAAAAATATCTTGACATAAGATTTCAATTTTTCAAAAATCAAACCTTTCAATTTAATTAATATTTTAAGTTTTCATTCAATTTCAAGCAACAATCGAACCTTTTCATGAGCTTGAGGGGGGGGGGCATCACACTTATTTGTGATGAAAACATTGTTGACGTTGTTGTCCGTTTTAGGTATCATTTTTTAGCTTGGTTTATTTTGCTTGTTTTAAGTTTTTAATTTATTCTCTATTTTCCATAGGGAAGCTTTTTTTTAATTTAATCATACCTAAATGTCATGTGTTAGTTTTTCTGTAATTGATTTACTAAGGGATTTCACAGAAGTGCAAAAAAGAAGCATTTTATGGTAAAAGCTTCTTGATGTTAAATTAAAAAAAAAAATTGTTCAAAGAAAATATCTTTTGTTCCAAAAATATTTGTTAATAACAACAACTATAATCTATATAGAGGTAAAATTTAGCTTTAATGTATGTTTACATTGAATATGCTGTCCCAATATGATTTCTCAGTAGATTTTTCACTGCTTCGAATGAAGCATAACCATAGTGCATCGGAAACAAATAAAATTTAAACCCCTTAGGACTTTTATATAAGCATTCTTCCCTAAGAATGAGCATGCTTTATGTTCATCTGTCCATACTGTCTCCTAGTAAAATAAGTAAAAAGGTCACTCCCCCTGTTGTCTGTGTTTTTTTTGTTGTTTTTTTTAAATCAACCAAGTTTTTTCGTGGTCGATGCTCAGTAGTTTTGAACTTAACAAATATATATAGAGAATTGATTGAAAATTAATCCATTTATGTATATATATTTTTTTTTATCAAAATTCTTTTTCCTAGAGTTTGGTTACTATTAGCGAGTCACTCTTCACTTATAGTTTGTTATTTTGAGCTGTTTGATATGGCCTTTCACTTTTATTTGAAGAGTTTGTGCCACTCCTGAAGGATTCCTTCAGGAATGCTACATGATTTCTTCTTAAAAATCATTAACCGTGACAGAAAAATAATTCCGCGAACAATTCGATTTAATGTCTTAATTGTAAAAGTATGCGGTCTGAAATATCATTTTTTTTCAAGTGTGCTTGCTTGTTATACTTGCTTACCAAATTTCAAGTGAATCTGGACTCACTTATTATGCTGGAGTTTCTAAGTTTTTCAAAAATACATCTCGTTAAAATCCATGAGCCCTTGTGTTTGGGCAGTCTCTCTTAAAGAATAGTGACAAAAAGTTAGACTCTAGCGTACAGGGCGAGGGTTGAGGATGGGGTAGCTTCCGTCATGTACGGAATAATTTCTCTTTTTTTAAGTTTTAATATCGCTTCTTAACTAATTTAATTTCTAAGACCACACTGCTTTTCCATCTACGAAAAAATTAAGCAAAGAAAAAACGGGTTTAATTTCGACTAAGCAGTGAACAAAAATAATATATAAAAACTATACATTAACTAAAAAAAAATACAAATACTCCGAATATTTCGGCCCCACGTTTAAAACAAAACTCCCACTGTTGGCAATAACTTTAGAACAAAACCAAAGCAAATATTTATAATGAAACCATGGGTTCCTTTCCTCTGCAGCAACCGGTTTATAAATGGGAATCTATTAAAAATGAAAATTATAATTACATGATCAAAAAAAAGAAGGTCACCCAGCCCCAGATCCAAAAAGAATCTTACAGGTTAATGAATAAAAGTTATGAATTATGATTATTTTTGCAGTGTTAATCCCCTTTTCCCAAAATCAGACAAATTTTATCAGACTTTTAGCTCATAATTGGTAAAATAGAGCTTAATGAAATTTATTTATTTGGAATCAACATCAAGCAGTTCGTTTCGTGGTGACGAACTGTACTAAGGACCGACCCGGCTCAATAGTAACCGAAACTCTAAAAAACTGAATTTTGATACCAATAGTTACATCAAAAGAATCGCATTTTAATGCTAATTTTAAATATACAAGTTTCATGGAGTTTAGTACTACCCATCAGAAGTTGCGAGCCTGAAAAATTTGCCTTATTTTAGAAAATAGGGGGAAACACCCCCTAAAAGTCATAGTCATAGTCATTTTATTGTTTTAAAAAGTAGAATTGTGACAAAGACTCGAACTTTAGCGTAAAGAGCGAGGCGTTGAGGAGGGGACAATCTCTTTTATATACGGAACAATTTCTGGTCGTTTCAAGTTTTAATGTTGCTCCTTACTTGCAGTTAAAAAAAAACCTGTTTTTTTAATTTAATAAAAAGTAAAATCTTTTGACTTTTGTTATCAAAATTCTATTTTTAGAGTTTCGACTACTTTTCAGTCGAATCACTCTTTACTTACAGTTCGTTAAGACAATCTCTTTGAAAATCGATGAAATGGGCCTTTGTCCACTTTTCAAGGACTATTGACCAATGTCTGATTTAAAATTCGATTTTCTTGCTGTTAGCAAACTTTCTAATATAAAAAAAAAACGGAAAAAACGACAAGCTCTAACTTTGCTAGAAACACGATAACTATTAAAGTTTATGAAGCAGATGTGATGCCACATTACTGACGCAGTTCCCGCCACCGAAAATAAAATGACAAGCTTAACCGTAATCACAATCAAAAATGTCTTATCAAAGGAGATGGCAGCAATTCTCCAGGAAAAATTCTCCTTTCTTTTTAAGCTCTCAATTTTTCTGTTTACTATTTTATGAAAATGTTTTGGAAATGGAGCCAGGGAGGTGTCTTACAAAATAAGTCTTTTTATATATAATCCTTCTTGAATTTAAAATTGCTACCTATTTGCTCGCTTGATCGAAAAGAGCTTTCCAATTGAAAGCAGAAACATTGCTTGGAGAAACGAAAGCTTGAAAAGAAAGCTTAAACATAAGATAGACAAGAATTACATGCAGCTTTCCAAAATATGATGTAATTTTTATTCATCCAGCCAGAGATATGCTTTCTTTAAAAACCTCGGTGTTTTGGTCCTTGCAATTTGCTCCCAATAAACTAAAACTCATAATATAAAAAAGGGGACAGAATCAGTGTTGGTACCGCAAGACAATAATGAAATATTCTAACACAGTAACTATGACACAATATAGAATTTTCCAACACTATAATGTGTCTATAGTATAACGAAATAGTAAAACATAATAAAACACATAAAACACATAATAAAACTATAATAAAACACTATAAATTTTGTCTTTATTTTCAATTTTCGATTTATATGCCTAGATTGCGTCTCGAAGGTGTGTTATTATAATATTAACAGGGGCGTAATTTGATATGGGACAGGGGGCGACTGCCTCTCCCAGACCTTAGTTTACCCCCCGTACCCCAGTTTGCCCCCCCCATCTGAAATTTATTTTCTTCAAAAATCTTGTAAAAATAAGATAAACCTGCATAATTCAAGCATCAATTGAAACAGATAAATTTTTTAGTACAAATTTAACTTTACACCACTAGAAGTTACTTTTATGTAATCAGTCAAACCAAGATTGAAATATCGTCAAACCAGTCAAACCAAGATTGAAATATCGTTTTTCACCTGTGTAACTTTGTGTCAATATTGTGATTATTTTCAAATGGTGAAAAAATAGTCTTGTTGCTAGGTAATGGTACTGGATCATATTAAGGAGTGATAAAGGTCTACTTTTTGTACATTGATAAGTTTATAAGGGTGTAAATGGCAGACCAAGCACAAGAGGCTGAGAAAATGCAAAGTGCCCAGTTTTTACAAGAAATTAATTTTAAACTAGATTTATTACCGGTGCTTTCGCAGAAAGTTAATGCGATTCCAGAACTTTCGGAAAGCATTGATGCCGTACATATTTAAGTAGCATTATTACACAGTTATCTAACAATGCCAAGACAAATGAAGAAATTAAAAGAGAGCTTGAAAATGTGAAATCAAACCTAGCAGTCACTTATGAACCAGCCAATCCACTCGAAGCAGAGCAGAAAAGAACGAATTTAATGATATGTAATTATACTTCTCAACACCTTGGCGATTATACTTTGAAGCAAGAAATAATGGAATTATTAAACCGTACTATGCTGATATATTGATAATCAGGGCCGATAGTTGTAAAGCTAAACTCGGTTGAAATCAGAGACTATATTTTAAGAAACAGCGCCGTATTAAGAAGGTTTGGTTTATCGGTGGCTTTGGATTACACAGCAGTGCGAAGGGAGGCCCGTAAACACTTAAAGGAAATTTTGACTCTTGTGCAAAATGACGCCATGCAAAGCTATGAGGTGACAAACTGTTTATCCAAGGCCGATTTTTCAGGTACGATGGAAATTCCATTGTCGACATTAAGCTTAATTTGAACCTATTTCAAAATCCAGGTCCACTCCTTAGTGATAGGCTCCCAAATAATCCCAATAATATTCCGATAAGGCTAGATAGTGATGCCAGTGATAGTGAGGTGGAGACATTGGTACCGTCGACCAGCACTCCTCAGGCAGTATCGAAAGCCAAAAGACCAGCTAGGGCTTTTTTTCAACCCTAATTACCTGCACCGACCAAGTAGTCGTAATGTGGCACCCAAAGGAAGTCGTTCGCCAAGAAAGAAGTTTAACGAAAGACGTCGTGGTGGTTTTCCACGTGATTTTTATGACAATAGACACCGAGGTGTGTTAACGGATATAAGTAACCACCGTCGTAAGTATTATCATGTTGCCTTTTCCCCGACCAAGACTAGTAACGAGCAACTCCAACTAAAGGCTAGTGATATTAACGTGCTGACAGAAAGCGTAGACACATAGGAAATAGAGGGCAATATGCTGCGTCTAGTGTCATGGAAAATACAAGGATTACGTGATAAGTTGACTTTTTCATATGACGATTTAATTTCGTTTGATGTGATTTCGCTTATCGAAACATGGAATGATTATTCTCCTAAATCACTTCTCCCCGGGTATTTGGTAGAACAGATCGTGCGTTATGTATCAAGAAATAATAGACATTATGGTGGTATTTTGGTTTTGATTAAAGCATCTGCTATTGCAGGTTATGAAAGATTTAATAATAGATCTGGAAACTTTCTTTGGCTGTGTATTTGTTTTAAATTTGGGACTCAATTAATTTTGGGTGTAGTGTATATACCTGCACAGAGTAGTTCGTATAATCGAGAAATTACTTGAGAAATTTTAGAAGAAGAATTACCGTTAATACAAGAAAGTTATAGAGATCCGGAGTGCGTGTTGAGGGGGGATTTTCATACTTATCCCGGCATGGAGGCTGAGATCCCAGATGCGCTGATCTATATGTCTTCTCTATATTTCTATATAGAGATATCTTCTCTATATAACTTCTCTATATTTCTCACAATTTTTATCGGCCTATTTTTGGTTTCAGTGTGTACCTTACTACTGAAGTTGTCAACCCCTTTAAACTTTCAAACTGGTACATCTCATGAAGGAATTTTTCTACAAAAAATGGATGACATATACTTTGATCAGCTCATCAAGAGCTATCGACTGCCGTCGAAAGAAATCTATCTGTCTTAGTTCAAAAGTCGACTTTTTTGTCGTAGGCCAAGTTTCTAACGTCATCACTTAGAAAGGAGCAATGGATAAACTCTAATTTCCTTAGCAATTAGAAAGCTTTTAAATTTTAAGAGGCACATCTGAAACCACTTCTCTACCGCAATCCCAAGTACGAAAAATCGAATGATAAACTCAGCTGAAATCACGAACAGAAATGGGTAGAAACAAAAGATGGGAGTACTTTCAGTCCCCACTTTTTTGTTTCTATAAATTTTTTTTATTTATCCCTCAAAGAAGATATATTGGCTGTGGGGCCAGGTAACAGCCGCATATATTTAACACTTATAGATTTTAGTCCATCCTCAATCTGAAACTGGTGCCTTCCCGCTTGCCTGCCAGAACGGAGCTTTCCGCTCGAAAGCAGAAACATGGTTTGATGAGACGAAAGCTTTACTGCATAAATTCAGATAGTTCTCTCTGGCATAGGATATAAAACTACAAGTCACTTCACACACTATAGACTCTGGCTTAAGGACAGGCAAAAACCATCCTTTTTGGCCCCAGGCAAGAGCTCTACGAAGCTTTCCAAAATGCTAAGTCATATTCATCAATCCGGCCTAAGGTCGACACTTTCAGTAAAAACCACAGAGGTTAGACCCTTACCACTTTCTAGGAATAAGCTGAAACCAGGGTGCTAGGAAAAAAAACATGACAAAACCAAAGTGTTGCTCTCGCAACACAATGAGCGGTATTTTGATTGCAGGAAATGAAAGGAGAAGTGAGATAATTATTGAATCGCTTGAATGAATTTGAAAGCACGGAAGATCAAAGTTTGAAATTGCCTAAATATCAAACAGTTCGTGGTAACGAACTGTAGTAAGCAGCGACCCGGCTCAATAGTAACCAAAACTCTAAAGAATTGAATTTTGATATCAATAGCTACATCAAAAGAATTGCATTTTAATGCTGATTTTAAATATATACGTTTCATCAAGTTTAGTCTTACCCATCAAAAGTTACGAGCCTGAGAAAATTTGCCTTATTTAGGAAAACAGGGGGAAACACCCCCTAAAAGTCGTAGGATCTTAACGAAAATGACACCATCAGATTCAGCGTATCAGAGAACCCTACTGTAGAAGTTTCAAGCTCCTATCTACAGAAATGTGGAATTTTGTATTTTTTGCCAGAAGACAAATCACGGGTGCGTGTCTATTTGTTTTTTTTTTTTCCCAGGGGTCATCGTATCGACCAGGTGGTCCTAGAATGTCGCAAGAGGGCTCATTCTAACGGAAATGAAAAGTTCTAGTGCCCTTTTTAAGTGACCAAAAATTGGAGGGCATCTAGGCCCCCTCCCACGCTCATATTTCCCAAAGTCAACGGATCAAAATTTTGAGATAGCCATTTTGTTCAGCATAGTCGAAAACCATAATAACTATGTCTTTGGGGATGACTTACTCCCCCACAATCCCTGGGGGAGGGGCTGCAAGTTACAAACTTTGACCAGTGTTTACATATAGTAATGGTTATTGGGAAGTGTACAGACGTTTTCAGGGGGATTTTATTTTGTTTGGGGGTGGGGCTGAGGAGAGGGGGCTATGTTGGAGGATCTTTCCTTTGAGGAATCTGTCATGGGGGAAGAAAAATTCAATGACAAGGGCGCAGGATTCTCTAGCATTACTATAAGAAAACAATGAAAAATAAACATGAAAACGTTTTTTCAAATGAAAGGAAGAAGTAGCATTGAAACTTAAAACGAACAGAGATTATTACGCATATGAGGGGTTCTAAAAATACTTTAGCATAAAGAGCGAGGTATTTAGGAGGAGGTAAATACCTTGCTCTTTATGCTAAAGTATTTTTAGTAATTTCAACTATTTATTCTACGGCCTTTCTGATTCAGGGTTCATTCTTAAAGAATTGGGACAAAAATTACGATTTAGTGTAAAGAGCGAGGTATTGACGACGAGGGTACAAACCCCCTCGTATACATAATAAAAATATAAGGTTATGAAAGTTTGTTACGTAAGTTAATTCTTAAGTTACGTATATTTTTTACTAATAAAAACGTTCGTTAAAAATTAAAAGTTCTAGTTGCCTTTTTAAGTAACCGAAAAATTGGAGGGCAACTAGGCCTCCTTCTCCACCCCTTATTTCTCAAAATCGTCTGATCAAAACTAAGAGAAAGCCATTTAGCCAAAAAAAGAATTAATATACAAATTTCATTTGAATAATTTATGTGCGGAGAGCCAAAACCAAACATGCATTAATTCAAAAACGTTCAGAAATTAAATAAAAAAAAAAACTAATTTTTTTTAGCTGAAAGTAAGGAGCGACATTAAAACTTAAAACGAACAGAAATTACTCCGTATATGAAATGAGTTGTCCCCTTCGCAATCCCTCGCTCTTTACGCTAAAGTTTGACTCATTGCCACAATTCTACTTTTTAAAACAATTAAAAGCTTTAGCGTAAAGAACGAGGGATTGCGGAGGGGACATCTCATTTCATATACGGAGTAATTTCTGTTCGTTTTAAGTTTTAATTTCGCTCCTTACTTTCAGCTAAAAAAAATTAGTTTTTTTTTTGATTTAATAAAGATAAAAGAAGAGAATATAATAGTTTAATAAAAAGGAAAAAAGAGTATGAGAATAAGAAGAAACTAGACATTGCTGATGATTTTAGAAAAAAAGATTTTAAGAAGTTCTGGGACCATATATGGAATGATAGTGGGAAAAGAAAAGTAAATACCAAGTTGTTCCGGAAGTTGATTCATGCCCTGACTACCTAAAAAATGTGGAAGGTGATTGTGTAGATCTTCAGGAGATAGCACACACCCCAGAGATGGTTATTTATCCTATGAGGGAGCACGATTGTGATTTAGTGGGTGATGGGTAAGATCAAGAGATTAAGTTAATATTTAAGAATTTAAAAGGTGGTTCTGCTGCAGGTGTTGATGGTATACCAATAAAATTATTTAAGAATTTTTTCCATTTTTGTGCTGATAATTGTTCTTCTTTGCAATAAGGTGTCAACTACAGAGTAATGGCCAAGCGTTTAATAGACATCATTGTTTATACTACTTTTTAAGAGAGGAAACCCGAAGGATCATGAGAATTGTATTTAATCGTGCTTGTCTCTGCGTTAAGTAAGGTATCGGAGAAAATGTTAGATATCAGGCCTTCCAATCGGTTAAATAAAAATAACATAATACATAAGGAACAAGGAGGTTTCCGGAGAGGATATGGGACGACAAATAGTGTGTTTGTGTGTTTGTTTTAAAGACATTAATAGATAAATATTGAAAGGGGAATACTTGTCTTTATTTGGGATTTTCGGACCTCCATAAGGCTTTAGACAGTGTCGATAGAGATTTATTGTAAGATAATATGCTAAGAATTGGCCATCCTCAATTATTTGTTAGCTTGATAGTGAGTATTTGCGTGAGTATAACCGTAGAAGCTGGTAACAAGTTTTCGTAGCTTTTTGATATTAAGCTGGCAGTAAAACAGGGCAAGACCCTTTCTCCTAAGATGTTAACATTTTTATAAATTATTTTGTTAACTTTCTAAAGAATAGATGGGCTCCAAAAGTTAGATTAAGGACTCAAAACTATCTCTTTAATTATTTGCAGATTATATTGCTTTGGTGGCTAATAGGCCGCAACATCTACAGGCGCTTTTGAATATCATAGAAGAATATTTGCAGATAAAAAAATTAAGGCTGATTCGAACAGTTCGTGGTAACGAATTCAAACAGTTCGTGGAAATGAACTGCAGTAAGGAGCGACCCGGCTCAATAGTAACCGAAACTCTAAAAAATAGAATTTTGATACCAATAGCTACATTAATAGAATCGCATTTTAATGCTAATTTTAAATGTATAAGTTTCCTCGAGATTTTTACGCATCATAAGTTACGAACCTGAGAATATTTGCCTTATTTTAGATAATAGGACAAAAACCCCCTTAAAAGTCATACAATCTTAACGAAAGTCACACCATCAGATTCAGCGTATCAGAAAACCCTAATGTAGAACTTTTAAGCTCCTATCTACAAAAATGTGGAATTTTGCATTTTTTGCCAGAAGACAGATCACGGATGCGTGTTAATTTGTTTTTTTGTTTATTGTTTTTTTTTTAAATGGTTAATCGTATTGACTCAGTGGTCCTAGAATGTCTCTAGAGGGCTCATTCTATCAGAAATCAAAAGTTTTAGTGCCCTTTTTAAGTGACGAAAAAATTGGAGAACACCTAGGCCCACTCCCACGCTCATTTTCTAACCAGATCAAAAGTAACCAGATCAATATTCTGAGATAGCAATTATATTCACCATAGTCAAAAAACCTATTAACCATGTCTTTGGGGCAGACTTACTCCCCCACAGTCCCCGTGGGAGGGGCTGCAAGTTATAAACTTCGACTAGTGTTAAGATATAGTAATGGTTATTGGGAAGTGTACAGACGTTTACACAGGGATTTTTTTGGTCTGGGGGGGGGGGAGAAGATGAATGGGGGTTACGTTGGAGGATTTTTCCATGGAGGAATTTCTCCTGGTGGAAGAGAATTTTAATGAAAGGGGCGCAGGATTTTCTAGCGTTATTAAGAAAAAAATAATGGAAAATAAATGTAAAAAGTTTTTTCAACTGAAAGTAAGGAGTAGCATTAAAACTTTAAAGGAACAGAAATTATTACGCATATGAGGGGTTCACCTCCTCGTAATACCTCGCTCTTTACGCTAAAGTATTTTTAGCAATTTCATCTATTTATTCTACGGCCTTTGTGATTCAGGGGTCATTCCTAAGGAATCGGGACAAAACTTAAGCTTTAGTGTAAAGAGCGAGGTGTTGACGAAGGGGTGAAACCCCTCATATACGTAATAGAAACAAACGAATATAGAAGTTCGCTACGTAAGTCAATTCGTAAGTTACGTGTATTTTTACTAATGAAATCGTTCGTAAAAAAATTAAATGTTCTAGTTGCCTTTTTAGTAATCAAAAAATTGGAGGGCAACTAGGCCTCCTCCCCCACTACTTTTTTCTCAGAATATTCTGATTAAAACTATGAGAAAGCTATTTAGCCAAGAAAATAATATGCAAATTTAGTTTTAATTATTTATGTGCGGAGAGTCAAAATCAAAACATGCATTAATTCAAAAACGTTCAGAAATTAAATAAAAAAAAGCAAGTTTTTTTTAACTGAAAGTGAGGAATAACATTAAAACTTAAAACGAACAGAAATTATTCCGGATAGTAAAGGGTTTGTCCCCTCCTCAACACCTCGCTCTTTACGCTAAAGTTTTTTTTATGTTTTTAAAAAGTAGAGTTGTGACAAAGAGTCAAACTTTAGCATAAAGAGTGAGGTGTTGAGGAGGGGACAACCCCTTTACGTTTTAAGTTTTAATGTCGCTTTTTACTTTCAGTTAAAAAAACTTGTTTTTTTTTTAATTCAATACTGAAAAGAGCAAAGTTATTATTTAAAAAAAAGGAGTGTATGTGGTGAAGAAAAGTATAGATTTAAATTTAATAATAAGGAACTAATTATAAGTAAAAGAATAAAATATTTAGGCTTTATCTTATCGGAAAATGGAAGTCTAAAGAGTCATGTTGATGAAATAATTAAGAGAGGTAGATTGGTCATGTCTGCAATTTTTAGAAACCTGACGATAATGGAGATTAAAAGCTTAAAAATGCAAAAATGAATATTTAATACAAAAATTTTACCCGTGATAGATTATGGAGCAGAGATATGGAGTGGAGAAACAGTGCAGCAACTGGAGTCCCTTCAGCTCCGGTATTATTGGTTCTGGTTGAAGTTAATTAAGAGTAAAGAAGATAGATTAGTAAGAACGGCATATGATCAGTTGTTGAAAAGTGGTGTAAAAACCTCGTGGCCATCCTAAAATAAGTCATTTCTAGAAAAAGTAGGAATGCCTTACTTATGGAATAATGGTCTTTGTTCTAGTTATGTACCAGCAAATTTAGAAAGCCTGGTACGATTTATCTTAGAGAATCAGGAAATTCAGCATTGGCAAGAGCTGGTTTTAGCTTTTACAACTGCACAACTTTACAATCAGCCAAAACCTAGTATTGTAGAGGTAATTTATTTTAAATTTTACTTATCGGCTATGATTATACGTCGTTGGTTTCAGCTTAGGGTGAATTGTCTTCCAATCAAGAACAGGCAAAAAATGTTCGACAAAAAAAAAATAGTTGTTCCTGATAGGCGGTATGTTTGTCCCCTTTGTAAAGATGAGGATCATTTTCCCCGGAAATGGCCGGTGGTCTTTGATTTACGGGAAAATTATTTACATGGAATTAATTTGATGCTTCCTTGTATTCTGCAAAATAATAACCCAGCCACAATATTACAAGTGGTAGTGTATATAGGTAAATCCTTAGCAAGAAGAAAAAGCTTATATGATTAATTTATTTTGTCGGTAGGTTAGGTATTTTGACATTTTTTATATTTTTGTGTGCATATAGCCCTTGGGCCTTTGAAATATACTTATCTATCTATCTTTCTATGGTACTACAGAGTATCTTTATATTACTTTTAAACTACTAAATAGTATCTTTACGGTATCAAACGGCTCATTTTTTAGTTTATACTGTCATTTTGGCTTGATTTGGAAAAACTGGCTCCAACTTTGCCCCCCCCCCTTCCCCAGAATTTTGACAAAATTAGGCCCCTGAATAAAGGTCATAGTAGAAAAAAGAAAGACACTACTATATCTTTAAGTATTATTTTATATATGCGATATACCCAGTCCTAGGATCTCTTGTCATATCAAATATATATTTTCCAGGATTCTCTACTTCACGCCATATCAGAAGAATATGTTGAAGGAGTGGAACTTCTCTTAGAATGGGAGGAGGCAAACCATACAGAGGGAACTCCCTACGTAAGTTTTAGTAGATTCTACCATATTTGCGTAAAGTTAAGTCAAGATTTTGCCTAGTTATGGAAATAAACCTCAGGGTTATATTGTGCTGTTAATTAAATGGAAAATAAATCTCAAGGAATATTGTGCAGCTAAAAAAAGAGAAGCGACACGAAAGAAAATGGCTGGAGAAAAAAGAAATAAAAGGGAAGTAGCATAGATCGACCAATTCGAAAACCTAAAAATAATTGCTCAGTATTGTCGCAAATAATAATAAAAAAGTTAATTGAAAACCAAATTGAAAATCAATTAAGAAGGGAGTAGCAGAATAATGATATAGTGCCATGAAACTAAAATTTGTGTTTACCCAGCCCTGTTTACTTTTGATAAGTTTAAGAATGGAAAGCTAAATCATGTCTAATTATGGAAAAAATAAAAGTAATTTAATGTCAAGGTACATTTGTACTTTGGAAAACTATTAAAGCTGTTAAACACTTCGAAATCGTCTTCTTAATTCTGTCTTGCTTCGGCATTTCATTTTCATACTATCATTGCATATTTTATTGAAATAAAAAAAATTCAAGGAAAGAGGAGGTGAAGGCTATAAGATAAAAATATAAGGAATGTTTTAAGAATCTTTATTTGACTAACTGGAATCTTGAAAGAACGAGGGAGATTTTGCTCTTAACTAAGGTGTTTAATTTCATATCAGTAATGGTTAAAAGGAAAATGAGATGATGATTATAAGTAGAAAATTATGTGAATATTTTAAACTTGTATAAAATCTCATAGTAAAATCTGTTGTTGATAATTTTAAATTTTAAGAGAACCCGAGGGACTTTTCTCCCAACTAAATTTTTATATAGGAAAAAATCCTGAAATGTCAGTTCCAATCTGTATTTCGTACATAATTTAAAATACCACACTGCCTTTCCATGACGATAAATAAAAATTCCAGTAGGTATTAAAGCCTTTAATATGTAGTAATAAATTTCACAAAAATACTAGATATTTCGGTCACATATACAGTGATCGTCATCCGTAGTAATACTAAAACAATATATATATATATATATATATATATATATATATATATATATATATATATATATATATATATATATATATATATATATATATATATATATATATATATATATATATATATATATACATATATATATATATATATATATATATATATATATATATATATATATATATATATATATATATATATATATATGTATATATATATATATATATATATATATATATATATATATATATATATATATGTATAATAGAATATGTATAATGGTAAGACACTTGAAAAACAATACTGTATCGTAAATTTTTTCATTTAAAAAATACCATAAGACAGTAAAGTGTTACCTATCGATATTGCAGCATTACCCAGCAGAACTAGAACAATTCCAAACAGAAATAATAGTCATTTATTGAAACTTGAATTCAAATTCAAGATTCAAAATTTTCTATCTCCCTGTATTTTTCTTTTATTGTAGAGGGTTAAAATCAAATTTTTTAGATAAAATAGTTAGTATTCGGCTATTTCGCAAAAATTAAAAATTTATGCAAATTAAGCATATTCAGCCCTTTTGGCAGACAAGGTCACTATATGATTTGGGAAGTGAAAAAGTAGAGGCGAAAGTAAAGGAAATAAGAAACAAATGAATATATCAATATCTTTATCTAGGCTCTCATAATCTATGATATTTTTTTGGGTCGCACTAGATGGTGTCCTTTTTTTCTAAGGGACAAATTTTAGTTCCAAAACTCTGAACTGAGCCCTTGCCTGTATAGAAGAAAATTACTGTCAATCATCCATAATGGTCATTTTTTTTTTCGTTCAGAGCTGGGAAGCAGTTGACAAGGACACAGCAACATTTACGCCAGATATCACCCCTTTGGTGCTTGCAGCACATAAAGATAACTACGAAATCCTGAAAATTCTATTAGACAGAGGAGCTTCACTTCCCATGCCTCACGATGTCAGGTATTACTACTAACTATATTCCACATTTTAAAGTTATTAATCCTTGTAGGATTGCCAAAAAAACGCAATGTTCCTAGCATTGAACCTCATTTAGAGATACTGTGTAATAGATTTAATTGAGGTTCTGCATCTTTAGACGATGAGATATTTTTCTGCAGATTCCAGGACTAAGATTAAAGATGAGTCTCTTGCAAGAACAGCTTAAAAAACAAAATTTTATTACTGTTACTATTTTAACTATTAAACAAAAATCAGTTGTCACAGCTAAAGTTTCAGTTAAAAGAGGGAGGACAAGTTATATTTAGCCCAGAAATTTGTTTCTTTAATAGGAATTGTCACTATAAATGTCTCCCGATGGACTTGTTGTGGTTTGATATTTTTTAATATGTGTCACCTACACCGATATACCTTTAAGGCCGTGATTAAGTGAACTGATGGAACTCGAAAACCCTATGTTAAAATCGAAAATTTATATCTAAAGAGTACTCAAGTATTCATTGGCGGAAACATACCGCTTTTAAAATCAGGCCGTAGCTTCTTGAAGATGCTACAAAATGTTTGGTAGGTTTTGCTCTATTTCTTCTAATTGCTTAGATATCCTCGAAAATGTTTCGCTCTTTGTCATAAGTGTACTCTATGAACGATAATGCTTATAGAACAAAATCGGTATTATCATCACCAGAAGACAATAACCTGGAAGATGATTGCAACCATTTTTTGATGTATTTTCCTGTTTTCGAACAGTCTCGTAGAATATTTTCAGCTACCTGAAATTTTTAGAAGTCAAAAAGAATCGTTTCAGATCGCCGATAATACCCCTAGAGACCAGCTTGACAAGCTGGTATAATTAACCTGCTATTTCTGCCAATGAATAAGTGCTATGTGTAGGATTTTTGACAAATCGATGGTCTCTAGAGAATTGAGGGACAGAAGGCTACCCTAAATTGAGTTTTGAACCTGGATGTTTTCAAGTTCACTTAATCACTGCGTCAATTCCAGAAAGATACAAAAATGTGATTATGTCAATCCCGGAGGCGTGCATATGGTTCAATTCTATGAACCATATGCAAGAACGACGGTTAGTATTTTAATGTTCTAGATATTCAGCATATTTTGACTTTCTTGCAAAAGATTGGTACCAAGAACTGACAAACATGTTTTTAGAAGGTAAATATCAGTGTTGCGGTTTAATGTTTTTTAATATTTTGATATTAATATTGATATTCTTTTCTATTCTAGATTTTTGTCAGTTAAACAAAGCTCAAAATCACCGGATGTTTATGTTTAAGTCAGAGAAGGAAAAACTTAGTTTTGTGATCCATGAAATAAAAAAAAACCAATATTTTTTAACTGAAAGTAAGTAGCGACATTAAAACTTAAAACGAACAGAAAATTCTCCGTATATGAAAGGAGCTTTTGCCCCACTCTTTACGCTAAAGTTTAACTCTTTCTCTTAACTCTACTTTTTAAAACAGTAAAAACTTTAGCGTAAAAAGCGGGGCGTTGAGGAGGAAAAGCTCCTTTCATATTGGGAGTAATTTCTGTTCGTTTTAAGTTTTATTGTTTCTCCTTACTTTCAGTTAAAAAAAAACTTGTACTTTTGATTAATTTCTGAACGTTTTGGAATTAATGTATTTTTTTTATTTTGGCTCTCCACACATAAGTAATTGCAACAAAATCTGCATATTAATTTTTTGGCTAAATGGCTTTCTCATAGTTTTAATCGAAAGATTTTAAGAAAAAAGGAGCGAGGGAGGAGACCTAGTTGCCCTCCAATTTTTGGGTTATTTAAAAAGGCAACTAGAACTTCAATTTTTTACGAACGTTTTCATTAGTAAAAAATATACGTAACTTACAAATTAACTTACGTAACGAACTTCTATATTCGTATGTTTATATTACGCATATCTCTTTCTTTACACTAAAGCTTAAATTTTGTCCCAATCCCTTAAGAATGACCCCTGAATCACAAAGGCCGTAGAATAAATATTCGAAATTACTAAAAATACTTTAGCGTAAAGAGCGAGGTATTATGAGAAGGTTAACCCCTGATAATAATTTCTGTTCGTTTTAAGTTATAATGCTGCTCCTTACTTTCAGTTGAAAAAACTTTTCATATTTATTTTTTCATTGTTTTTTTTTTAAATAATGCTAGAAAATCCTGCGCCCTCTTCATTGAAATTCTCTTCCCCCATGAACAAATTTCTCCATGGAAAAATACTCCCACGAAACCCCCCCCTCAACTCCTCTTCCCCCAAACCAAAAAAATTCCCCCGAAAATGTCTGTACATTTATAACCATTACTATGTGTAAACACTGCTCCTTTTACAGTTCGTTACCACGAACTATTTGACTACTTCCATGGATAACGGGTGGTGTTTCGATGTTCCAGATATTCTGCATAGTTTGACTTTCTTGCAACAAAATAGTTTCAAGAACTGGCAAATATGTAAATTAGATCCTGTAAAAATGAACCAGAGCTGTACCGAGCCTCCTCATTTGCTCCCTAAGTAAAACAATCTAAATCAATTACATATTTTGTTGTTATGCCCCTTTATTCGACCAGACCGAGTCTATTCTCACTATTGGGGGTTGGAGTAACGCCTCGCTCTTTACACTAAAGTTTTTTTTACTGTTTTATAAAGATGAGTTGAGATAAAGAGTAAAAACTTTAGTGTAAAGAGCGGGGAGTTGATGAGGAAGCAGCCCCTTTCATATACGAAGTGATTTCTGTTCGTTTTAAGTTTTGATGTCGCTCCTTACTTTCAGTTAAAAAACCTTTTTTTTATTTAATTTTATAAATAATAATATGCCACAACGAAGTGGTTTCTTAAAAAATTAAGAAACCACTATTAAAGATTAGCTGCAGTAATATGATCCAGAAAATTTAGGGATAGATACATTGCACTCTTAGCCTTTATAACACCTTATTTTAAACTTAAAACCGTAATGATTGCAACGATTGAAAAAGATAAGTTTCAATTGGCTATATATACAAAGTAATACTTTGGAATTCCTTCACCGGATCCCAGACCAAAGTGTTGAGGAAGAAAAAGAAAGAGCCAGAAAAAAATATACTACTACAGTTACTACTAACAACTCAATGCAGCACTAAGCCACCCGAGGCCAACACAGCTAAACATGCTCTTCCTCCATCTCAACCATTTCAAACCCTTCCTCTTCATACCTTTCCAAGAATTTCGGATTTCCCTCAAATTTTTCCTTACGACATCCTCCCACTCATTTTGTGACGACCTAGTTTTGTTCAGTTTTAGATGCTTGGCCAACAAGACCGATCTTTAGACATCTGTCATTCTTCATCCGAAGAACGTGTCCTTGCTATCTCAACCTTTCTTTCATTATAGTTCGAGAAAGCCGGTTTGAACCATATTTCTCGTCAAGCTAACTGTTTGAGAAACGGTCGATCAGTTGAGTATCCGAAACAATCTGTAGACTAATTCTCGAGAAAGCACCTATCAAATCCTCCTCCGTCACTCGGAGTGCCACCTCTTCTGAACCATAGTTGATCACTGTTAAATTTTTTTCTTTTTACAGATGCGGATGCGATGAATGCTCGCAGTCTATGCAAGAAGATTCCTTGCGTCACTCACGATCACGCATTAACGCCTATAAAGCTTTGGCATCCCCATCATTAATTGCACTCTCAAGTAAAGATCCAATTTTAACTGCTTTTGAGCTCTGTGCTGAACTCACTCGTTTGGCTAATGTGGAGGCAGAATTTAGTGCTGATTATTTTGTAAGTAAGAGCTTCAATACTATTTGCTTCAATAATGTGGTTTAGATGGTAGCATTTAGTAATACTTTATATGGTAGGCTAATGTTTAGTAATTTTGATGTGGTAATGTTCAGTAGCAGTTGATAGGGTGGTCTTTATGTAGAATTCACTGTTGGTTATTTCATAAGCATGAACTTCACTAATGCTTTGCTAATGTGGCACTGTTGGTAGTGTTTGGTAAAAACTGATATGGTAAAGCGTGGAAATAATAGAGTTGGTAATGTTGAGCTTAGTACTGATTATTTCTTGAGTTCGAGCCTTAATAATGTTTAACTTATGTGACTGATAAGGCTTAGTTCGTATTTTTTGGTAGTAGCTTATTTGGTAACGCTGGCTAATTACTGATGTGGTAATTTTGAAAAAGATCCTAATGCTAATCGCACCCTAAACTATTTAATTAGCGGCCGGATGGTAAATCGGAATCAAGAGACTCGTAATATCATAAGCTATTGTAATACCGTAATCTACATATATAAAAATAAGTTGTCTGTGTGTGTGTGTGTGTGTCGAGTGACGTCATGTTTATGTGTCGACTGACGTCATGTTTGTTGATTGACGAAATTACACACCGGGACATCGGGATACAAATGACGACCGGGACAACGGGACATCTATATATATAAAAATAAGTTGTCTGTGTGTCGAGCGACGTCATGTTTGTGTCTCGACTGACGTCATGTTTGTTGATTGACGAAATTACACACCGGGACATCGGGACACAAATGACAACCGGGATACTGGGACATAGGGAATATAAATGACGACCGGGAGAAAGCGAGAAAGAGAAAGAAGAAAGAAGAAAGCACTCAAAGAGAAAGCGACCGGGACACAAGGAATGTTCGATTAGCAATCACCATCAACAAGGCACCGGGACACAAATGACGACCGGGACACAGGGAATATAAATGACAACAGACCGGGACACAGGAACACAAATGACGACCGGGACAAAAATGACGACCGGGACACAGGGAATATAAATGACGACCGTGACACTCAAAGAGAAATTACAGACTGGGACACCGGGACACAAATGACGACCGGGACACAGGGAAACAACAACAACGGGGACGCCGGGGGGCACTGGGGGATATATAAATGACGACAGGGACACAGGGATTGTTCGATTAGCAATCACCATCAACAAAGCTCAAGGGCAATCATTAGAATAACGAGGTATAAATGTGAATATAGATTGTTTTTCCCATGGACAATTATATGTTGCATGTTCAAGAGCCGGTAAACCTGACAATCTATTTATATGCACAGACAATGGGACAGCCAAGAATGTTGTACATTCGCAAGTTTTACGTAGTTAAATATATATATATATATATATATATATATATATATATATATATATATATATATATATATATATCTATATATATAAAAATAAGTTGTCTGTCTGTGGATCTGTGGATCAGGTGACGTCATGTTTCTGTGTCGGCTGACGTTATGAAATTAGTTGTCAGGTGACGTCATGTTTCTGTGTCGGCTGACGTCATGAAATAATACCTAGATCAACTCCTGCAGACGAAATGAATGCTTGCCTGAAAAATTCTAATTTATGGGCACACGTAAAAACATTAAAATTAACTACAAATATGCGGGTCCGATTGCAAAACGATGACTCTGGTCAAACATTTTCAGATCAATTACTGGCAATGGGAAACGGAAAGCTCCCAGTAGACTCAATTTCAGGACGTATACAACTACCTGCTGATTTCTGTAATTTAGTGACGTCCAAAAATGAATTGATTGAAAAAGTATTTCCGAATATTCTAAAAAATTATAAAAATAATAAATGGCTAAGTGAAAGAGCGATTCTCGCACCCAAAAATATAGACGTCCACGAAATCAACAATATTGTTTTGACCAAGATTCAAGACCAGGCAGTCCTTTACAAGTCAGTCGACACAGTTTTGGAACCAAATGAAGCGGTTAATTATCCATCTGAATTTTTAAATTCCATAGATCTTTCAGGGTTTCCACCACACGTGCTACAACTAAAAATAGGCGTACCAATAATAATTTTAAGAAATATAAACCCACCAAAGCTTTGCAATGGCACTCGACTTGCCGTAAAAAAACAATGGAAAACCTAATAGAGGCCACAATCTTGACAGGGCCTTTTGAGGGTGAGGCTGTTCTTATTCCTCGGATTCCCATGATTCCAACGGATCTGCCTTTTCAATTTAAAAGATTGCAATTCCCAATTCGATTAGCATTTGCAATCACCATTAACAAAGCTCAAGGTCAATCATTAGAAAAATGTGGTATTGATCTTAATACTGATTGTTTTTCCCATGGACAATTGTACGTTGCATGTTCGAGGGTCGGTAAACCTGACAATCTATTTATATGCAGCGACAATTGGACAGCGAAGAATGTTGTATATTCGCAAGTTTTACGCAGTTAATTTGTATTTTGGAACCAAATGAAGCGGTTAATTATCCATCTGAATTTTTAAATTCCATAGGTCCTTCAGGGTTTCCACCACACGTGCTACAACTAAAAATAGGCGTACCAATAATACTTTTAAGAAATATCAACCCACCAAAGCTTTGCAATGGCACGCGACTTGCCGTAAAAAAAAACAATGGAAAACCTAATAGAGGCCACAATCTTGACAGGGCCTTATGAGGGTGAGGCTGTTCTTATTCCTCGCATTCCCATGATTCCAACGGATCTGCTTTTTCAATTTAAAAGATTGCAATTCCCAATTCGATTAGCATTTGCAGCCACCATCAACAAAGCTCAAGGGCAATCACTAGAAAAATGCGGTATAGATCTTAATACAGATTGCTTTACCAATGTACAATTGTATGTTGCATCTTTGAGGGTCGGTAAACCTGACAATCTATTTATACGCACAGACAATGGGACAGCGAAGACTGTTGTATATTCACAAGTTTTACGTAGTTAATTTGTATTGTATCTATCTATCTATCTATCTATATAAAAACGAGTTGTGTGTATGCATGTTTGTTTGTTTGTAAAAAGAGCGTTTGCATATGACGTCATTATTAGTACATACGGCTTTGTATATGGACAGACAATGGGAAAGCCAAGAATGTTGTATATTCGTAATTTTTACGTAGTTTGAAACACATATATAAATCTATCTATATTCACAGGTGGGACACAGGGACACAACTACAATGGCGCGTAACTAATATGGCGCGTAACGACTTACGCGCGCGGGGGGGATTGGGGGGCGCGAAGCGCCACCCCAACAGCTAGTATATATATATATATATATATATATATATGATGCAACGATTTTATTTTGTAGTTTAACTTTCTGTAGAAAGTACTACAATTAAAAAAAAATATATATTGCTAAAACTTGAACTCTGTTTTTGATAAATATCGAAATAGTGACTCTATTTAAGCATATAATTGCTAAGATTTGATGCGGCAATTTCCATACAATGGTCAACTTATATAGCTGCTTACTATTAAAAGAGTTAGTCAAATAACAACAAAATAGTCGCTTTTGCTTGAGAGTATTGTTTTTTTTTCCTTTTTTTTATTGTTATTATCACTCAAAAGTTTATTGTTGCAACTTTGATATTTAATGTTCAGCACAATGTCAACTTACAACTTTTATTGTTTTAAAAGTTTTTATTGTTTTAAAAAGTAGAGTTGTGAGAAAGAGTCGAACTTTAGCGTAAAGAGCGAGACATTTAGGAGAGGACAGCCCTTTCACATACGGAATAATTTATGTCCGTTTTAAGTTTTAATGTCCCTCCTTACTTGCAGTCAAAAAAAATATTTCATATTTCAATAAGGTTATCAAATTGAAAATTTAGGGAATAATGCGGGGAATGTTGCACTAAATCAAAAGACACTAGATGCATCCAAGTTGTCAAAAGGGTGTACCTGGGTGTATCTATGTTGATCTTGGGAATGGCTATGGGTATCAAGTCGAACCTTTCGTGGATTACTAAGGGGGGATTGAACAAAATATTATACCCATTATATGCATCCAGGTTGTCAAAAGCGGCAGTATTTCAAGAACAGCTAAGAAAGGGTATCAAGTTGAAACACTCAGAGAGTTTTAAGCGGGATGTTGAACTTGAAGACACAATTTGTATCCCAGATGTTAATTGGCGGGCTGCACTATCTCATGAATGGCTAATATTTTAAGTTGAAACTATCAGGAAAAATGGACGAGATTTTGAACTAAATCAAAAGACACCATTGGCGTTCTGATTGTTAAAATGAAAGCTTCTGCAATATCTCACGGAAAATGAAGGATATTAAGTTCAAACCTTCGGAGAATATTGAGGGAATTTTGAATTTAATCAGTGTTCAGCTATTTTCATTCTAGTTGTAGGCGCAATATAACAGGGTCACCTAGTCGTATTTGTTGAAACTTTCAGGGGATACTGAGCTAAATCAAAAGATGTTATGTGCATCCATCTTGTTGAAATGGTGTGTACAATAGGTTAAATATATCAGGAACAGTCAAGGGTATTAAGTTGAAACAATATTGAGGGGAATTTTCAACTCGATTGATTTACAATATGTACATCCCGGTGGTACAAAAAGGGTATCTGCAATATCTTAGGGGCGACTAATGGCATTTATTTGAAAATTTTAGGAAACGTTGAGGGGATGTTTAAATTAAATAGAAGGTTTTAATTAGAACTTATGCTTTAAATTTCCATATTTCAATTTTGAAGCCGAAGACGTGAAAACTGGAGAAATACTCATTACAAACTAATGAAAAACTTTGGAAATCAAAAATTATTTTTTGTTAAACTTTCCCAAAAGAAGTTTAAAAAAAAAGGTTAGAGCCATATTAAACTTAAAACCATTAAAAACAAAGTTCTAGAATAATTCAAACTTAAAAAGACCAGAAACTACTATTAAAGAATAAATGAAAACCAGAACGAACAGAAACAAAAATAAAGACAGTACGAAATATAAAGATAACAAATACCGATATAAATATATAAATAAATATTTTATTGATTTTATTATCTAAAAAGTATTTGATTCAGATGATTATAGAAAAGAACCCTTGTATAGTGTACCAGTTGAGTACATTAAAATGATTAGTCCTTTACACTAAAGTATTATTGCTGCGGCAGAAGAAGGAATTGAGGCTAATAGTTGTCCTGTGTAGAATCAGGAGTCACATAGAAACGTTCTCTTCGTCTCCAGTTGCACTCTCTGTTTTAATGAACTATGTTCTAAACACCAAAATATAGGCTATGAGATTAAGAGGTATTAAATAGGAAGTTAAAATTCTCCTAGACTTAGATAACTTAGAGGATTTGAATGTCCTATATAATAAGATGTGGGAGGAAATCCATAAATTTATCGCGGTCTTGAGAAAACAAAACATAAGGATATACCTCAAAATAATGTAAGAAGACCAAGTGAGCTAAACTAGGAATAAATGAGGGTAATGATATCACCAATAAATTTACCGAGTGGAAAACCACTCGCTTAGGCAATACTTATCGTTTGGCAATTGTGATTTAGGATTCTGGGTGCACTGAAGGCATAGAAAGTAGAATAGTTAATGCACGGAATGTATTTTACCAGCTAAAATAAGTCTAAAAGAAAAAAAAACAATTTGTCCTAGAATTAAGACTTGAATGACAGGAGCCACGCTAGTGACTGTTGTTGGGTTTTGTTCCTAAATGCGAGTGACTCAAAACCTTGAGAAACATATGATACACGAGTAGAAAAACGGGATATACGATTTACAGACAAATTGTCTGAATATATACCAAATTTGTACTTTAGAAAAGCTACTAGGGCCAAACTAAAAGTAGTCCGCCCTACAATAGAGTGGGAAACCGTACTATGAGAAAGAAGAATTAGGAGCTTCGAGGGAGGGAGTAAAGAGTGAAACTCAAAACAAGATGGGATTAAGGAGAAGCTTGATCGGCCGTGTTTGTCTTCGGAGACTTGATCTGTGTCGAGCATTCAGTAGTAGCACCAGTAATAGCATTACTGTTCTATGGTTTGATGTAGACTTTCTCTCTCTCTCTCTCTCTCTCTCCCCTCTCTCTCTCTCTCTCTCTCTCTCTCTCTCTCTCTCTCTCTCTCTCTCTCTCTCTCTCTCTCTCTCTCTCTCTCTCTATCCTCTCTTTCAAAATTTTCTCTCTGTTGCTTTTCTTACTCTTTTTACGGAAAGTTGTATACAGCATACTTTATATTGGTTTCTCTTATTTTGCATTTTAAATACATACCCATATGTCTCAACCATTCCAACAACTAAACCAGACATTCAGGATCATCATCTTGCTTTTTAATCTTTGAGTTAATAGAATTTGGTTTTTATTACCGACATTTCATGTGCTTGCTATTGAAGTATAATGTTATAATTTTTCACAAGTATATACAAACGTTTCTACATTTGCCTATCTGTGTTCCTGTTGATTACCATGATTTTTGGTATTCGAACTATATTTTTACCTTTTAAGTGTTTGAATTCGTGTATATAATATTCAACAATTTCAGGATCTAGCCCGTCGAACAGAAGCATTTGCAACAGAGCTTCTTGATCATGCTCGTACGTCCCGGGAGCTTGAGATCATCCTCAACTTTTCACCTGGACAATCTTGGGAGCCAGGAGACCGTCAGACCCTTGACAGACTGAAACTGGCGATCAAGCGTGACCAGAAACAGGTAATGAAGCAATAAGGCACGGGAGTCAGTTCTGGACTGAATAAAAGTTCAACATTGCTGAGCTTCCAACGAATCAGGTTCAAAATTCAATGTTCTAAGACCAGGTCAAGTATTTGAACGCCACTTTTGACTCCTGGTAACTTTGTCTTAGTTGACTAAAGATATTGCTTAATGACACTTTTATAAGGCTTTAGAAATTTGTTTATTCTTTAATAAACAAAAATATTATTCCTGCAACAGAGTGTTATAGTTTTTGAAATATGATGCCCAAATCATCTTAAAGGTGTCACTGGTTTGACCTTAAAAAAAAGAAAAAAATCCGTCAATATTTTTCGCTTTTCCCCAATCTTCTATTTTGCCCAGCTTTGATATACGAAAATATATTCTTTGAGACTAAAAGACTGAATATACATCCTTTTGACAATTCTATGCTAATTAGTTATCTCGATATTAATGTCTAATAGAATCGTCGCCATATCCTGTAAAAAATTTTGATTTGCGGAAAAAATGGCGGAAATCTGCGCTTTGCTGTGGTCGGTCTCATTTCTTATTTACAAATTGGGCCTAGAACTGTAAATTGCCATCTGAATAAAGTCCCTGATCTTAATGAACTGATCAGTCCCTGATCTTAATGAATTGATCAGTCCCTGATCAGAAGACTGATCAGTCCCTGATCAGACGACTGATCTGAAGATCAGTCATCTGATCTTAATGTCTAATAGAATTGTCGCCATGTCGTATAAAAAATTTTGCTTTGCGGGAAAAATGGCGGAAATCTGCGCTTTGCTGTGGTTGCTCTCATTTCTTATTTAAAAATTGGGCCTAGAACTGTAATTTTCCATCTGAATAAAGTCCCATATTTGTTGATAGTAGCTTTAAGGCTCACAGGTATGTTGAATTATATCGTATAGTATTCATATTGATAACATCCCCTTTCTAAAATTATATAAATTTTGCTTTTGGTCAGTAAATCTAAAATTAATTAATGTTACAAGGTTAGAATCGTGTCAAAATTAGATTCTGATAATGCATATATTGTAATGTAAATTTGAATTTTTTGAATCTCGATTTCTATTTACAACTTTTGCCTTTAAATTTTAGCCCATGATCAGACCTATTTGATACAAGTTTCTCTTCAATTTCAGAAAGACTGCTATCTCCTCAGCCCCCTGCTGCCCACGTTCAAGTTAAATTTTGGTTGATAGTGCTTCGAGAATATTAAAAATCTCTTACAATAGTTTAGCCTAAAGCATTTTTCAGACAGGGGAGGTGGAAGTTAACATCAAAAAGAACTTGAGGCTTTCATTTTTAAATTTTGGAAGGAAGGGAGTCTTTTAACAAATGTTATTCTTGTAGGGTGTCCCTACCACTTACCCTTCTATGAAGATAAGATTATAATAATAATAATAATAAAGGTACACATTAGGTATTTCTGCAATGAGAAAGGATCTTTTACCCAACAGCTCAAATATGCCAGGCTTGGTAAAAAATATGTCTCTTAATGAAGGGACGACCCTCCCCCATATTTCTCTGGAGGACCTGTTGCACTAATTTAGAAAATGCGAAACAAAAATTCACTTTTGAGGGTTCATCCCCACTCCCACAAAAATATCAATCAATCATTTTCCCTAATACTTTATTTACAGCTAAGCGCGCCTCCTATAAATTTATGGCAGTGCCATTACTTCTGAAACTGCGAGGCTGCATTAATAGCTTCTTAATATTTCTAAGTCATTTGGCTATCTCTGAAACTTAACTCGTTAAGATGGCTTTCCATAGGCGTAAATTGTTTTTTTTTTGCACCACAAAATCGAAGAAATCACCTATTTCTATTGCTGTTTGCTATGTTCCCATTAACATGATTCCTATTTTAAAATTCTACCCTCACTGGTTGGTTATGATTACCGTTGGAAAAAAATAAAACAATGAAGAAATAGCTATCCAAGATCATTCTTCTGAAGAAAAAACTAAATTGTTTAGTTTAGTGGAAAGAGTTTTGGAAACCTTTACAATAGAATCCTCTGATGCATTGAATTTGATGGTATTATTTTAATTAAGATCCTTACCGTTTAAGATAAAATTTTTCAAAATTTATATATTTGTTACGGGTAATTTTTTTTTGGTCTAGCATGGATTAGATTTTATTAATAGTTTATTCGTTTTCACTACTTTCCGTTAAATATTACCTTTTAATTCCGATGGGTTAAGAAAGATTTCAATTTCAACTGTCTATTTAGTTTTCAGCAAAGCGCTAGTGACTATTTCTCACCCTGCCAATTAAGAACTAATAAATTAAATACATAAATATGTATAGCCTAATGTCCATTAACATGGAAATTTTTTTATGCAGCATTAGATTGTTGCTTGCCAGATTTCAAATGGGAGGGAGGGATCAGCGGGTCACTGCTTGAGGGAGGGGTATCATATTCCTCAGAAATTACGTTTTGCGGACTAAGTCTCTCTGTTTTCATGGAAAATATTTCAGGTCAATTTAGTGGGAGAGTCGGAGAAGTGATTTACTCGTAGGCCTACTCTCCCTTGCGCTGATGAAATTCATTTAGGTTTCACGTTAAGAATAGTTGCTAAAGGGGAAGTAGGTCGCATCATCCCATGTAATTGTGCTAGATGTTAAATATTTGACTGTATATTCATTTTATTAATTAAATAGTCTGGGAATTGACCAGGAGAATAAATTTCACAGGAAAGATTGCTGGAAAATATTTGGAGTTTGTGTGAGGCCTTAAAAGTATATTTGAGGCCTAAACTCTAGAAATTTTTGTAAGAAATCCCTCAAATCAATCTTTGTCAAGCGTAGAGAGCTATACATTTAGGGGGCATATTCGGACCGATTGTCAAGAATGTTTAATGAAATGAAGGGATAGAAGGTCCTGCTCTTGCCGAAATATTTTGTTAAGAGGAGAGAACAGGATGTCACTTTGTCCAAAACTGGTAAGTCGCAGTTTTAAGATTCATGTTTTGGTCTTTTAGACCTCCTTGTTCAGAATTCAAATTTAATTTACTGAAATAGTATCTTAAAAAGACCAATTTTAAAATAATTACATTTTTGACAATTTAATTTTATTTCATTTTCAGATAATTTAATTTTAAGATAACAGAAAATAACATAAAAACTTTAAACAAACAGAAATCAGAGGTAGTGCTCTAGTATCACCACTGTAAAGAGCCATAAGACTTGAATGTATTATTTTTTCAAAGCCAATCAATATGGACAGATTTGATCGTGTAAATTATGGAGGGGGTTCATTAGATTGGAAATTAAAAGTTCTCTTACTCTTTTCCAGAGTAAAAAGTGACTGGAGGGCAACCAGCCCCCTTTCCACGCCTTTTCCCCAAATACATCCGACCTAATTTTGAGATAGCCATTTTGTTCAAAATAGTCCAAAAGTAAAATTACTAAGTTTCAGGTTTGACATAAAACCCTGCACCTGTGGGACAAGCGCTGTAAGTTATGCAAGTTGCCTGTTTTTGAAATAAAATTTTTTCTTTGGGAAATGGGGGTATGTTTCATCCTGGGTCCTCAAAGTGGGTTAGGGCGTTAAAGTGTTACTTTGAGGAAATGTTGACACCAAACACAATTAAAAGACACTGTTTGCCTAATGTTTGTCAAAGTGACATATCAGTAATACATAACAAACAGCTGAGGGTATTAATTTGGAACTTTCAAGGCCACTACTACCACAACTGCTACTGTAACTGTAACCACGACTACTTGTGACTGTGACTAAGATGACTTTTGACGGCGATCAAATAAAAAAAAACTAACTGCAAGTAAGGAGCGATATTAAAACTTAAAACGAACAGAAATTATTCCGTATGTGAAAGGGGTTGTCCCCTTCTCAGTGCCTCGCTCTTTACGCTAAAGTTCGCCCTTTTGTCACAGTTCTACTTTTTTTTAAATAAAAAGCTTTAGCGTTGAGGAGGAGACATCCTCTTTCATATACGGAATAATTTCTGTTCGTTTGAAGCTTTAATATCGCTCCTTACTTGCAGTAAAAAAAAACTCGTTTTTTTATTCAATTTCTGAACATTTTTTAATTATTCATGTGCTCACCGCACATGAATAATTAAAGCGAAATTTGCATCTAAATTTTTTTTGGGGGGGGGGCTAAATGGATTTCTCAAAGTTTTGATTGGATGATTTTGATAAGAAAGGGGGTAGGAGAGGAGGCCTAGTTGCACTCCAATTATTGGTTACTTAAAAAGGCAACTAGTACTTTGTATTTTTTATGAACGTTTTTATTAGTAATAAACATACATAACTTACGAATTAACCTACATAACTAACTTCTATATTTGTATATTTTTATTACGTATATGAGGGGGTTCGCCTCCCTCGTAAATACCTCGCTCTTTACACTCAAGCTTGATGTTTGTCCCAATTCTTTAAGAATGACCCCTGAATCACAAAGGTCGTAGAATAAATAGTTGAAATAACTAAAAATACTTTAGTTTAAAGAGTAGAGTATTTTGGAGTAGGCAAACCCTCTTATATACGTAATAACTTCTGTTCGTTTTAAGCTTTAATGCTGCTCCTTATTCCCAGCTGAATTTCTTTTTTTTATTTTCTTATTTTTTTTTAATAATGCTAGAAAATCCAACGGTGCCTTCATGGAAATGTTCTACCTTCATAATAAATATCCTCCCACGTAAACCCCTCCCCCCTTAATGTTAAAAAGTTCCCCTGAAAACTTCTGTACAATTCTCAATACTTCAAATCCCTGTGTACTGTGGGGGGTTAAGTCGTTCCGAAAGAAATAATTATTAGGTTTTTCGACTATGCTGAACAAAATGGCTATCTCAAAATTTGGATCCGGTTACTTTGGGAAAAAATGAGCGTGGGAAGGGGCCTAGGTGCCCTCCAAGTTTTAGGGGTGTTTCACCCTATTCAAACAGTTCGTGGTAACGAACTGTAGTAAGGAGCGATCCGGCTCAATAGGAACCAAAACTCTAAAAAATTGAATTTTGATATCAATAGCTACATCAAAAGAATCGCATTTTAATGCTGATTTTAAATATATAAGTTTCATCAAGTTTAGTCTTAGCCATCAAAAATTACGAGCCTGAGAAAATTTGCCTTATTTAGGAAAATAGGGGGAAACACCCCCTAAAAGTCGTAGGATCTTAACGAAAATGACACCATCAGATTCAGCGTATCAGAGAACCCTACTGTAGAAGTTTCAAGCTCCTATCTACAAAAATGTGGAATTTTGCAATTTTTGCCAGAAGACAAATCACGGGTGCGTGTTTATTTGTTTGTTTTTTTTTTTTTTGTTTTTGTTTTTTTTTTCCCAGGGGTCATCGTATCGACCAAGTGGTCCTAGAATGTCGCAAGAGGGCTCATTCTAACGGAAATAAAAAGTTCTTGTGCCCTTTTTAAGTGACCAAAAAAATTGGAGGGCATCTAGGCCCCCTCCCACGCTCATTTTTTTCCCAAAGTCAACGGATCAAAATTTTGAGATAGCCATTTTGTTTAGCATAGTCGAAAATCATAATAACTATGTTTTTGGGGATGACTTACTCCCCCACAGTCCCTGGGGGAGGGGTTGCAAGTTACAAACTTCAACCAGTGTTTACATATAATAATGGTTACTGGGAAGTGTACAGACGTTTTCAGGGTTTTTTTTTGGTTTTGGGGGTAGGGTTGAGGGAGGGGGCTATGTGGGAGGATCTTTCCTTGGAGAAATATGCCATGGGGGAAAAAATTCAATGAAAAGGGCGCAGGACGAATGTGGTCACGTTAGAAAAAAACGTCAAATTAAGAGCTTAACATACAATGCTGGGTGTTCGGAGCCTCTCTATTATGGAGTATAATTTGAAAATAACACAACTATACGAGCGATAAAACATATATACCACAACCATAACTCAACTAACGAAAGAACTGCTAAGAGATAACACAACTATAAAGCGAAAACAGGTGAAAACTAACGGGAAAATAAACGAACTAAGAGGTGGAAGGGGCCCAGAGAAAAAATATAGTCCTTTTTCAATTTTGAGCCTAACTTCCGCAAAGGAGTAATAATGTCAGAAGCCCCGAAATACCGAATTATTTTCTTTTCAAATAGTTCGTGGTAAGGAACTGTAGTAAGGGGCGACCCGGCTCAATAGTAAACGAAATTCTAAAAAACGGAATTTTGATGCTAAAAGATACATAAAAAGAATTGAATTTTTACGCTGATTCTAAATATATAAGTTTCAATTAATTTAGTCTTTGTCATCAAAAGTGACGAGCCTGAGAAAATTTGTCCTATTTTGGAAAAAAGGGGGAAACATCCCCTAAAAGTCATAGAATCTTAACGAAAATCACACTATCGCATTCGGTATATCAGAGAACTCTATAGCAAAAATTTCAGGCTCCTATCTAAAAAATGTGGAATTTTGTATTTCTTGCCAGAAGACAAATCACGGGTGCGTGTTTATTTGTTTGTTTGTTTTTGTTTTTTCCCCAGGGGTCATCTTATCGACCAAGTGGTCCTAGAATGTCGCGAGAGGGCTCATTCTAACGAAAATGAAAAGTTCTAGTGTCCTTTTTAAGTGACCAAAAAAATTGGAGGGCAAATAGGCCCCCTCCCATGCTCATTTTTTTCCAAAAGTCAACAGATTAAAATTTTAAGATAGCCATTTTGTTCAGCATAGTCGAAAACCATTATAACTATGTCTTTGGGAATGACTTACTCCCCCACAATCCCTGAGGGAGGGGCTGCAAGTTACAAACTTTGACCAATGTTTACATATAGTATTGGTTATTGGGAAGTGTACAGACGTTTTCATGGGGATTTTTTGGTTTGGGGGGTGGGGTTGATGGGAGAGGGCTTTGTGGGAGGATCTTTCCTTTGAGGAATATGTCATGGGGGAAGAAAAATTCAATGAAAAGGGCGCAGGATTTTCTAGCATTACTATAAAAAAACAATGAAAAAATAAACATGAAAACGTTTTTTCAAATGAAAGTAAGGAATAGCATTGAAATTTAAAACGAACAGAGATTATTACGCATATGAGGGGTTCTAAAAATACTTTAGCATAAAGAGCGAGGTATTTAGGAGGAGATAAATACCTCGCTCTTTATGCAAAAATATTTTTAGTGATTTCAACTATTTATTCTACGGCCTTTTTGATTCAGGGGTCATTCTTAAAGAACTGGGACAAAACTTACGATTTAGTGTAAAGAGCGAGGTATTAACGAGGGTACAAACCCCCTCGTACACATAATAAAAATATAAAAATATAAAAGTTTGTTACGTAAGTTAATTCTTAAGTTACGTATATTTTTTACTAATAAAAACGTTCGTTGAATATTAAAAGTTCTAGTAGCCTTTTTAAGTAACCGAAAAATTGGAGGGCAGCTAGGCCTCCTTCCCCACCCCTTATTTCTCAAAATCGTCTGATCAAAACTAAGAGAAAGCCATTTAGCAAAAAAAAAAAATTAATATACTAATTTCATTTCAATAATTTATGTGCGGAGAGCCAAAATCAAACATGCATTAATTCAAAAACGTTCAGAAATTAAATAAAAAAAAACTAGTTTTTTTTAACTGAAAGTAAGGAGCGACATTAAAACTTAAAACGAACAGAAATTACTCCGTATATGAAATGGGTTGTCCCCTCCGCAGTCCCACGCTCTTTACGCTAAAGTTTTTAATTGTTTTAAATAGTAGAATTGTGGCAAAGAGTCAAACTTTAGCGTAAAGAGCGTGGGACTGCGGAGGGGACAACCCATTTCATATACGGAGTAATTTCTGTTCGTTTTAAGTTTTAATGTCGCTCCTTACTTTCAGTTAAAAAAAACTAGTTTTTTTTTATTTATTTCTAAAATAAGGCAAATTTTATCAGGCTTGACACTTTTGGTGGGTATTACTAAACTTGATGAAACTTTTATATTTAGAATCAGCATAAAAATGCAATTCTTTTGATGTGTTTATTGGTATCAAAATTCCATTTTTTAGAGTTTCGGCTACTATTGAGCCGGGTCGCTCACAGTTCGTTACCACGAATTGTTTGATTACTTACAACTCTGACTATTTCATACTTCGACTACGATTACTTGTGACTGCAACTACTTGTGACTACGAATGAGACTGCTCTTGAATGCAACTTCAACTGCTTGTGGCTGTGACTACTTTTATTTGCAATTATTTTCAGGAAATTTTGAGGGAAATAATGAACAAAATCAAAACACACTATGTTTAAAATCAAAATATATTTTTTACTACTTTCTTAAGTTTTGAGAGGTATGTTTGACATAATCAAAATACTATGTGCCTACTGACTCTCAAAAGAGCCCATCAGCAATATCTCACGGACGGTTGAGGGTGTACTATGTGTACTATTTTTTATGGTACGGTAAAATTAAAAAGATTCAGAGGACTGTGATGGTTATTTTTCTTCCTTTTTTAATGTGCTAAGTACATTTTCAGAGGCATATTTAATTCAGAAAAGGCAAGGGAAGACAAAGGTAGGGGTAAAATTATGTGCAAACAAGATGTTACATTAGCGTATCTCTAGCCTAAAAGTTCATTACCTAAAAGATGAAAGATTTGACCATCACATGCCTACGCATCTTGTTCATTTTACCCTGCCATATAAAAAAAAAGCCCGAATATTAGATAAAAGTAAAGTGTCGTCATGAATGATTCGTTATAGAGAAAAATAATTTTGCAAATTAGGTACTTAAAGAGCACGTGAAAATTTTTCCTTGATTTTCTATGTAAAATGCAAATGGTGTCTTAGCATAGTACCCTCATTGAATATAATTTTAGTTTATAGTTTGATTTCACGATGACTCTTCTAAATTTTCTGAACCATTGGTATTTTGTATTGAGATAATTTTGTTGCCTAAAAATTGATGGGCTTGTATGGTATTTTTTCAAAATGACTTACTTTTTCGTTTTTTTGACTTGCTGAGTGTATTTGCAGAGGCTTTTTTACTTCCTTAAACCTAAGGAAGACGAATATAGGGGTGAAATCGTAAGCACACGAAAATTTTCACCACCAATAGCCCAAAGGCTACCTGAAATAATTTCATGGACTAATTAGAAAATTAAGTACATTAATTAAGGAACACACATGAACTACATGTTCTTTCTTATGATAAAGCCCTCCTCTCCCCCAAAAAATATTTCCAAAAAGGTAAAACCGCATTTTAATGACATTAAAAAAATTATGACGATTACGCTCTTTGGCTATTAGCACGAAATTTTAAAGCTACTTACTAGATATTAATGTGTTTAAAACTTTTAAATTTTTTTATCTAATATGTTTCCCAATAAGCCTAAGCCTCTTGGTGTACCTTCTCAAAAAGATGGCCTCTACGATACTCTCTGCATAAATACTTTGAATTTCATTTGTGAGCATGATCCTCTTTTTCCTTTTTCTTTTCTGGCGCTAGTTAACAGATTTGTGTTATATAGTGTGCAGTGATTTTATATTTTCTTTTTTATTATTAATATTGTTTTTTTTTGTTCTCCAAATCGTTTTTCTGCTTCTGCTGGGTTAAAAAAAAAAACACACTTACTTGGGGAACAGTAGTAATAGTGAATATTGACGTAACTGTCATGGCGCAGTGGGTTTGAACTCAGCTTTATAATACAGGACCCAGAGATCGAGCCCTGCTGTAACAACACACTGCATGACCGGCGCAAGGACCTTAGTAGTCAAGAAGCGTCGATAACCCAGTAAAACACAATATTGACAAAAAATAAGTATAATAACTGTATAATATTATTATATACAAAATTTTTGTAATATTATTATTAAGTATCATATTACAAAAAAAGCATATGACAATTGACAACATATTCTTGGAAATATTAACCCCAATTTAGATTCTTATTCTCTGATATCTACTATTTAATATTTCCTCTTTCCTTTTTAGTTTGTTGCCCATCCCAACGTTCAGCAGCTTCTGGGAACAATATGGTATGAGGGCTTGCCGGGAATTCGACGGAAAGGACTGGTTGGTCAAATTGTACAAATGGCAACTCTGGCTTGTCAATTCCCTTTGTATGCAACAATACATATGATTGCACCAAATAGTGAAAAAGCAGCCTTTTCGAAAAAACCTTTCCCGAAGTTTCTCTTCCATTCTGCATCTTATCTATTTTTTCTCTGTAAGTCTTTGCTTTTTACAAATACCTTTATCAACGCTATATTACTATTTTCGCACCACAGTATATGGACATTCCCTGAAGAATATGATTAAAATATATTGTTGTAAAACAAATTTTGACTATCGACAAACATTTTAGAGAAGATAGTTTGACTAAGTTCACCTTTTATTCTGCTTGCTGATGCTTGTGGCAAAATATATTAAAAGAAATTTATCTATGTTGAAACATATAAATAAACAGTAAATAATCCTGAGGATTTTTTTTTTTTAGCATGAAAGCTGGTAGCTTAAAAACGCACGTCGGGGAGATGCCTAGGGGCCTGAACTCCCTCTTTGAAATCATAATCTTTTTTTTAATTTCTGGCTACTTATTCAAATTATTAAAAAAAAAAATTATTATTCTCCCCCCCCCTAAAGAAAACCTCCTGTGTAGGTTCCTGTGGTAGGCTTTAGAACATGAAAATTAAAACCAACAATCAATTACCTTTTTAGTTTTAGTTATCAAACAGTTCGTGGTAACGAACTGTAGTAAGGAGCGACCCGGCTCAATGGTAACCAAAAAAGTAACCGAAAAATTGCAGGGCAACTAGGCCTCCTTCCCCACCCCTTATTTTTCAAAAATCGTCTGATCAAAACTAAGAGAAAGCCATTTAGCCAAAAAAAAGAATTAGAAGACAAATTTCATTTTAATAATTTATGTGCGGAGAGCCAAAATCAAACATGCATTAATTCAAAAACGTTCAGAATTAAATAAAAAAAACTAGTTTTTTTAACTGAAAGTAAGGAGTGACATTAAAACTTAAAACGAACAGAAATTACTCCGTACATGAAATGGGTTGTCCCCTCCGCAATCCCTCGCTCTTTGCGCTAAAGTTTGACTCTTTGCCACAATTCTGCTTTTTAAAACAATTAAACGCTTTAGCGTAAAGAGCGAGGGATTGCGGAGGGGACAACCCATTTCATATACGGAGTAATTTCTGTTCGTTTTAAGTTTTAATGTCGCTCCGTACTTTCAGTTAAAAAAACTAGTTGTTTTTTTTTATTTAATTCACAATCTAGATCGTGAACTCACAGGCCTAATTTTCAGTGGAACAGTTTAGTTTAAAATCCTGTTTTTCAGCGCAAAAAGCCTTCAGCACCATCATACTAATGATTTATATACTTTTAAGCATATAATTATGCTCTTACGAGGACTTGTTATTTTCTACTTATGGAAAATAACAAAGAAATTTAAAAAATATGGTTTTTCTTAGAATTCAGGCCAGTCATATTGGAGAAAAAATGGTATTTTCCCGTTGGAAATAATTCAGTAGACTTTTGACTAACCTACTATAAGGTTTTTCACAGATGAATGCCATAGGTTTGTCTTTATTGTAATTATTTTACTGTCAAAACACAAATCCATGCACGTAAGTCAGGCACTTACTTACCCAGGAGGTTTTTTGGGGGAAGGGGCTATAATAATAAAAACTTTCAGAAGAGATTGATAAAGAAAAAAAACTCAAATTTGATAATTTGAATTACCAATGACCAGAAATTCAAGTAAATCTACGATCTTTCTTTTGGGGGGGGGGGTGAACGGGACCTGGGCACAAAGTACGCCCAAGGTAAACCTAAATGATTGGGTTCTCTGATATGCTTTATTTTAAGGGTTTAGTTTTCGGCAATATTAATTGCCCTCTTCATGCTATTTTCTCCCTTTCTCAAAAATCAATTAACTGCCTTGATGCGTAACTTTAAACTTGATGAATTATATATATTTCTGGAACCACTATAAAAAGCATGTTCTTTCTATGTATATATTCTTATTAAAATTTATTCCCTTACAACTTCAGAAAAGTTTTGTTGGTCCAGATCACTTTTTACTTTGATAAACATTATTAATATACTTTGTATGATATTTTCCGATTCTCTTTTTATTTATACTTTTTACTTTCAGCATTGCTGGCAATGGCATCACAGCGTCTCGAATATGTCCTAATAGAATGGTTTGGGCCAGAATGGATTAAGGAAATGATGTATGAATGGCAACGCAAGGAGAGAGGCTCTCTCCCTGGACCAGTTGAATGCCTTATTATTTTTTGGGTGTTTGGTGAGTATTGCAGATCTAGCAAACTTGTTCTCCATCTTTTTCACATGAAAGGGTATTCAATTATGCATCTCTTTCTTGGAGTTGCAGAATTCCAAGATCTGCACATCATTGAATCTCATATTGGGATATTAGACTACCCTTAAAAGCAGGGACAAGCTTTTCACCGAAATATGTCTTCATAATACTTACTGTGTTATTCCATTGTATATAAAGTTTTTCTAGATCATTTCTTCAAAGCAAGAAAATGGCAGAGACAATGAGTATCTATTACGCAGATCAAGATCCATGTTAGTTATTTCATTTAACTTGATCTGGTTATTTACTTGCCCAATTTCAAGGTTTTGTAGTAAAACTCAATTTAAGAGAGTTTACAAGCGACCAATATGGTTAGATCTCAATTTCTATAACGAAAGGCTATAACGGAATAATAGTCAAGATGGCACATAGTTAAGATAGTTAAGATAGTACAGAAACTTAGATGAACGATGATAGCTTGCCAAGACTGTGCTTCTTAGCCATCCTTCTGGCACCAAACGAAAAGAAAATTATCCTTGAAGGGGCATGGAAGAGATAGTAAGAAAGATTATTAAACGAAGCTGAGACTTTGTGGGAGAAGATTAAAACTCGGGACAGATTTAAATGGAGGAGAAGTTAGGTGAAGTAGAAGAAAAAGGAGAAAGGCCTGCACACCTGTGTTTGGCTCAGGTGGCTAGCCGCTGTAACAAGTTGTTAGTAGTAACAGTAGTTTAACTGCTAATAAAAGAACTTAAACAGGACTGGCCTACCATAAGCCTTTTCAAGATTTATATCTTTAGTTTAGTAAACCTACTAAAAAAATTCTCAGTAAAAAAAAAAATCCTCAATCAACCCTATCTCCAAATAGGACAGGAATACCTCACCAAAACAGTATTTTTAGTTTGCATTTCGTATATAAACCACTTTTGACAATGAATGAAACAGATAATTAGAGGGCCGGTTTTTCTATTGCTGTGTTTAAGAACACTTCACTCGAAGTTTCAGTTTCATTGGTCGATTTCCTTTCCAGTTTATCCGAGTCTAGTGAGAAAGCGATTTAAGAAATGGTCGAAACAGATAATGAGATTATTTATGCCATAACCAGCTGGGATCAAACATTCCATTAAACTTTCAAATTTTAAATCTATAAACTATAAGTCATGTTAGAAACCTGCCCTGTACTTTTTAGGCGTTGTCTGCTTCGCAGGTCGGATTTCCACTTAGTTGTTTGTTGCCCGGACGGCATCATGCGATTTTCTGGCAGAAAAAATGAACTAGAGAGGTCAAGAGTTTGACAAAATTCATTAAGAGCTTTAATTTTGGAAAAAAATTCATTTGAGTAACATCATATTTATGAGTACGTTTCAAAAGCATAAATACGTCATTTCCTCCCCAGGATTGATTGTATCGTTTTTAGTATTTATGACGCATGTAAATTCACAGAACAAAATAGCTAAGCATAAAATAGCATCTTTAATGAGTTGACTTAAAAAAGGCATTTTCAGCAGTTTCATAATACCCAGGGGACAAAAACGTAAATTAGCCGTTGCTCAACATCAACCAACTACTTCATCAGTGAGACAAGATTTAGAGGACGACATGAGAAATTTGAATTCACAATGGAAGAAAATGAACAGCCTAGACCATTAAATACGACAAGACCAATTAAAGCAGCTAAGGCAAAGGGCAGGAAAAAAATCTAAAGTAATAATAAACGAAAAATGAAGAACAAAAAAAAATGCGGTTACAATGCTTGCGAAAACGATAACTAAGACGAGTCAAAAACAAAGGTTAAGAACAAAGAAATATGCGGTTAACAGATAAACGGCAGCAAAAATTACAAGGAGTCAAAAACGACAGTGAAAAAAAAGTGCGATTAAAGGATAAGTGGGAGCGAGAATTACAATGAGTCAAAAACAAAAGTGAAGAAGAAAGCGGTTACTGAAAAAATGCCTGAAGTAATGGTAAACGAAATTGAAAAACAAAGAAATATATGGTTAAAAGATAAGTTGCAGTGTCATTTACCATGAGGCTAAAACGAAAGTGAAGGATTAAAAAATGTGCGGTAACAAGACATATGATAACGAGGATCAGAAAGAATCAGAAGTGAAAATGAAGAACAAAGAAATATGCGGTTAGAAGACAGCAGCAGAGAAAATTATAAGTGACAGCGAGAATCAGAACGTGTCAAAAACAATAGTGAAGAACAAAAAATTGTACCGTTAGTGGACACGCGAAAGCGAGTATCAAAACGTGTAGAAAATGAAAATAAAGAACACATAATACTGTTGTTAGAAGACAAGTGACAGTGAAATCAAAGCGAGTCAAAAATAAGAGTTAAAAAGAAAGAAATATTACGTTAGAATAAAAACAAAGTCACCATGTTTGACACCAACAAACTCTGGTGCAAAACCCTGTACAAACCTATAAAGATGTAATAGACTACGCAAGTGTTAATTACAAGTCACTGATACACTTCAACGTTTTATGTTTTCACTTTGGAGTCCTCCATCTTTTTGAGGCAAGAGTAGCCAACAAAGGTGATTTACATGGACATTGCTGCTTGCTTGATCAAATTGTATTACCTCCTCCACAATTGCCAAATGAAATGGTTTGGCCTTTCATAGGACGCCACTTCCTCTCTAAAGAGTTCACAAACAAATCCAAAGCTTGAACTCATGTTTTTCATTAACTCCATTCAACGTAAGTGATGATTGAATTGAACCATCAATAATCGTAATGTGTTCAGCTTAAAAGTAGCTGGCGAAAATTATCATAAAATAAATTTAGCGGCACATCCATAGCAAACCCCTGAGGGCAATTTTGGATCACCTTCATATGGCCAAATGTATGCTTTAAACATCGACGAAGCTGTAGGAGAATGTCTTGCATATCTTTTCAAACAGTTCGTGGTAACGAACTGTAGTAAGGAGCGACCCGGCTCAATAGTAACCAAAACTCTAAAAAATGGAATTTTGATACCAATAGCTACATCAAAAGAATCGCATTTTAATGCTGGTTTTAAATATATAAGTTTCATCAAGTTTAGTCTTACCCATCAAAAGTTACGAAAGTAAAAAGCCCCCTAAAAGTCATAGAATCTTAACGAAAATCACACCATCAGATTCAGCGTATCCGAGAACCCTACTGTAGAAGTTTCGAGCTCCTATCTACAAAAATGTGGAATTTTGCATTTTTTGCCAGAAGGCAGATCACGGATGCGTGTTTATTTGTTTTTTTTTTTTTTTTTTTTTTTTTTTTTTCCCCAGGGGTGATCGTATCGACCCAGTTGTCCTAGAATGTTGCAAGAGGGCTCATTCTAACGGAAATAAAAAGTTCTAGTGCCCTTTTTAAGTGACCAAAAAAATTGGAGGGCACCTAGGCCCCCTCCCACGCTAATTATTTTCCCAAAGTCAACGGATCAAAATTCTGCGATAGCCATTTTATTCAGCGTAGTCGAAAAACCTTATAACTATGTCTTTGGGGACGACTTACTCCCCCACAGTCCCCGTGGGAGGGGCAACAAGTTACAAACTTTGACCCGTGCTTACATATAGTAATGGTTATTGGGAAGTATACAGGCGTTTTCAGGAGGATTTTTTTGGTTTGGGGGAGGGGTTGAGAAGAGGGGATATGCTGGGGGAACTTTCCTTCGAGAATTTGTAATGGGAGAAGAAAATTTCCATGAAGGGAGAGCAGGATTTACTAGCATTATTTAAAAAAAAACAATTAAAAAATAAAAGTGAAAAAGCTTTTTCAGCTGGAAGTAAGGAACAGCAATAAAACTTAAAACAAACAGAAATTATTACCCATATGAGGGGCTCACCTCCTTCTAATACCTCGCTCTTTACGCTAAAGTATTTTCGGTAATTTCAACTACTTATTCTACGGCTTTTGTGATTCAGGGGGTCATTCTTAATGAATTGGGATAAAATTTAAGCTTTAGTGTAAAGAGCGAGGTACTGACGATGGGGCGAATCCCCTCATATATGTAATAAAAACATGAGAATACAAAAGTTCTTTACGTAAGCTAATTTATAAGTTACGTAAATCTTTTACCAATAAAAAGATTCGTAAAAAATTAGAAGTTCTAGTTGCCTTTTTAATTAACCAAAAAATCGGGGGGCAACTAGGCTTCGTCCCCCGTTCTTTTTTTCTCAAAATCATTCGATAAAAATTATGAGAAAGCCATTGAGTCAAAAAAAAAAAAAATATGCAAATTTCGTTTTGATTATTCCTCTGCGGAGAGCCAAAATCAAAACATGCATTGATTCAAAAACGTTCAGAAATTAAATAAAAAAAAACAAGTTTTTTCAACTGAAAGTAAGGAGTGACATCAAAACTTAAAACGCACAGAAATTACTTCGTATATGAAAGAGGCTGCTTCCTCATCAACGCCCCGCTCTTTACGCTAAAGTTTTTTACTGTTTTAGAAAGAAGAATTGAGAGAAAGAGTCAAACTTTAGCGTAAAGAGCGGGGCGTTGATGAGGAAGCAGCCTCTTTCATATACGAAGTAATTTCTGTGCGTTTTAAGTTTTGATGTCACTCCTTACTTTCAGTTGAAAAAACTTGTTTTTTTATTTAATAAATTATAGGATCTATGGTAACCTCATGGATCGCTTGGAAAGCATTTTGCGAGATACAAACAATATGCCAAAGGTTACATGAAAAAGGCAAAAAGTGGAAGATGGTATGAATCAACCTGCTGATTCACTTGGACAACAGCCTCCGTTAGAAGACAAGTGACAATGAAAAATCTATACATAAAGGCTCAGAAGAAAATACGGAAGTACCAAGAACAGTGAAAGCGAAACCTGAGATTTCAAATTGGTTAAAGAGAAAGTAACTCAACGGTTTACATCTTAAAACTAGGAAAGTTGGAAGTTCTATTTTAATGAAAAAGACCTCCATATGTAGTTATGCAACTTTTTTCAGTTGCTGTTGTCGAAGTTAAAAATAAAAAACGTGAGTGAAAAATCAGAAAAAAATTAAGCTAAAACAAAGGGGATCAAATAGCTAAAAAACATACAGGTGTCCTTCAAAGGTTTTACTGTCTTTTAGAATCAATAGATTGCTAATGTATAGAATTTTATCGGACATAAAGCGTTGTCAAAACTAATTAATTAGTTTTGCTTATTTATTTTTCTTATTCGTCAGTATAGCGACACTGACGAAAATGTAGTACTACCTTAAAAACTTCCCAAAATTGAAACAACCGAAAGGTGGTTGTCTGGTATGAATAGACCTATGATGAGCCGTAAGGACAAAAATGCTTATTTTGATGTCCCTCGTAGTTCTTGGCAAACCAAGGATTTTGAGCCTAAAACAGTCTTTTCATTTGAATTTAGGGTTGATCTGGGCAGAAATCAAATCACTTTGGAACGATGGCTTAATTGAATATATTACTGACCTCTGGAACATCGTTGACTTCATTACAAACGTCTTTTTTACTGCATGGATTCTGTTACGGGCCACAGCTTGGTTCGTTGTTCAGGTAGCTTTGGTGAACCGTAGAGGCCTTTATGCTGCCATTTTTAGTCTGACATCCCTTAGTTAGAAATTATACATGTGTGGTAGATTTGATCGGGCAGTTGGAGAAGAAAAAATTCACGAAAGCAAGTAAAAATCTGGAGTGGTGTATAATTATCCTTTTTAGGTTCCAGATAATGGAGCTTAAAACAAATAAAGATTGATACAGTAAATAAAACGAATTAATTAACGGCCAAATATTCCGGAGAATTTCATTAATGGAACAAAACAAAGGCTAAACAGCTAAAGCATACACAAAAATAATATGAATAGATATCTTTTATATATTCACGAAGAAAATACATTTATAAATGTGAAAATGAAAAGGCTTATATATTCATATGCTTCTATTTTATTAATAAATGAAAAAGCAATAATTTCAAAGTAGTTATTTTCGTTGTTCGGTATGTTTCGCTTTTGACTAGCTTTAGCGGAAAAACGAAACATCCCATGGTATTATTAACATACAGCCCAGTATATTCTGTTTTCGTGTAAACCCATCTTTGGTTGATAAATTCCTTTTATGGGGAGAGGGACCTGTTTGGTTTGTAATTTGTGTGCTTTTTGAATGAGCTAATTTTCTAAAATCTTGGTTTTAATGCAATTTTCATTTATATATTGAACCAATAGGGAATATTCTTTGCAAAACCCTAGCAACGTGGCCAGGGCCCCTGAGATGGGCCAAAATTTTTTGTTGTCACTGCACAGTCTAAAACGTACAGACAAAAGTGCTTTTTCAAAAGGAATCAATGTACAAAAGAATTTCAGGGGGATGTCCTCTACCAAAAAGAGGCTGAGGTAAGGGGAAGAATGCCCTCGATCGGCTCGGGAAGTGGGTGGGCTAAAAGGTTTTGTAAGTTTGGATCTGATCAAACTTTTAAATTTTCAAGACATAGTAACTAACAACCAGGAGTTACCAAACATCAAAGAAAACTTAGGAAATATTATGAGGAAAGGAAGCTAAAAAGAATTCACTAATTAACAATCTGTGCTTATTGTGAGAGAACTGCGAAGCTTGTGTTCCAGGAATTTCTTTTGAAAATCTTTTTTGATGGGAAAACTTGGATTTGGATTTACTTGTATGATTGAATTGCAAATAACAGCGAAGAAGCAGCTTTAATAAATATTATATATCAAAACTGCATCAGATGAAAACATTTTCCAAGTAAACTGAAAATTGGAACCAATAGGAATGAATAAAATTGGACAGATTAAAGAGCAGATGATTTTCAGAATGCGAGAGGGATAGAGAGACAAAAAGACAGAGAGAAAAAGAGACAAGGACATAGATAGAGAGTTGAAGAGAAAGAAAAAAAGGGACAGACGAAGAGAGGAAAGAGGGAAAGAAATCTGATGATTTTGATTTAGAAGCAGTTTTAAAGAACTTTAAGACTTTACCATAAAGATTGACGGACGAGGAAGTGGCAGCCCCTCCTCATATTAAAAATGTTTTTTTTTTCGTTTTAAGTTTTAATGTTGATCTATACTCCCAGTTGAAAAACCTCGTTTTCTTTTATTTAGTTTAGGTCTAAAGATTAATATGTCTAAGAATTCCACAATTTTAGAGAGAACTGTGGCAAGGCAAAGATCCATGGTACCCAAGGGAAGAATGGGATGCGTTTGACCCAATGCTGATTTCTGAAGGTGCATTTAGTGCAGCAATGGTTTTCAGTTTCCTCAAATTAGTACATGTTTTCAGCATATCCCCGCATCTGGGACCTCTTCAAATATCACTGGGAAGAATGGTTATTGACATCATCAAGTTTTTCTTTATTTATATGCTTGTGCTTTTCGCATTTGGCTGTGGTAAGTCATTTTCTAAAATAAGATAATTTCTTATGAAGTTTGAGTCTTTTGTCTTGTTTAAAAAAATATTAAAACGTCTTACTCACTTGAGCAACTAGAAATAAATTATGATATTTTTTTAATATGCACAGCCTCTGGAGTGTAGTATGTTGCCCTCTACACATGTTGTACAGAATAATTTGTTTGGATGTAATTACCGCAATGATGTACGTTTGTACCGATTTTTTTTCTTTTTTAATATGCTCTCAGTCCAAGTGTTCAATATAACCTGACATGTACTCAATAGCTTATTTCGGAGGAGGGGTGCTAAACTTATCAAACTAGAGGAAGTTTGGCAAATTTTATAGAAAATCTTTGAAAAAACCTGAAATTCATTAAAATCATGGGTAAAGTTTTTCACGGTGCTATTTATGTGCAATAAATATTATTACAGAATATTATTATTATAAATATTATTTAAATTATATTATTATATATTATTTTATATATTATATATTATTATATAAATATTATTATTATAGCTTTAGATGCTGTTGCTACTGTTATAGTGAGTATTATTACTTGTTAAATTACTACTACTACTACTACTAATAACTCACTGCAGCACCAAGCCGCCTGAGGCCAACACAGCTACGCACGCTCCTCCTCCAACCGAATCTATTTAAAGCCTCCCTCTTTACACCCTCCCAGGAAGTTCCCATTTCCTTTAAATCTTTATTTATGACATCCTCCCAACCCAGACAAGGACGACCTGCTTTCCGTGTAGCCCCAGACGGTTGTCACTGCACATATATGTATTTACCATTTATTGCTCCTTCTGCATTGAATTTTTTTTGGCTGAAGAGACCTTTAGCAGAGATTTATTTTGAAACAGACGCACCATTTTTCATCGTCTTCCTTATAATTCCTAAAAGATCCTTAAAACCACAATCAGACCTATTAAACAACCTTAAGCCTGACATATTTTTGAAATGAGACGTAGAATGATCTACTTCCTGTTTTCTGAAAACGTCCTGTTTTTTCTTCACTCTTGATTTTCTATTCGTTTTCCTGTAACACAAGGCTATTATTGCTCGGTATAGTCTGCATATATTCACATCTTTACGATTAATATACGAATTTTTTCAATAGAATCGCAGTAGAAATCTTCAATTTCTACTAATTGAAATGGAAACTTAAAAAAAGTAACTTCGAAAGCAATCCGTGCTTCAAATTATTTTTTTTATAGTGATTAAATAAAAAAACAAGGTTTTTCAACTGAAAATAAAGAGCAACGTTAACACTTAAAACAAACAGAAAAATTTTCTACATATGAGGGGGTTCCCTCCCCCTTCCTCAATACCTCGCTCTTCATGCTAAGGTTTTCTAGTACTTTAAAAAGGGTTCCTTATTCTAATTAAACAACCCTTGTGTGTCAGCAGGCTATTCAGCAGGCGTGGCAACCCCCTAAGTTATGGAATAATTTCTGTTCGTTTTAAGTTTTAATGTTGCTCCTTACTTTCATTTGAAAAGCTATTTTGATTTTAATTTCGGATCGTTTTTCAAATAATGCTGAGAAATCTGGCTCCATCTTCATATTTCTTGGAAAGTTTCTCCCACGTAAAATATCCCCCAAACCCTGCGAAAAAATTTATCTCCGGACAATTCTATTCTTGCTGAAAATAACATTTGCAAAATTTCTTGCAGATGATTCCGCCTGAAAAATTGTCCTTAACATACCTTAATTTGAAAAAGAATTTAATTTCTAATCATTTTTCAAATCATACCAAAAATCTCCTTTTCCATGGACATTTTTCCTTGGACCCCCCCCCCCCCACCTATGGAAAGTTTCTCCCGGGGAAAATTCCCGATGAAGAATTTCTCCAGGGAGAATTATTTTGGTGGAAAAGGCCCCCCCCTCTTGGAAAATCCCCCGGATAATTCCAACTCTGCTGAAAATTTTCTCCGGACAATTCTCCTTGGACATCTCCACATGCGAAATTGAGTCGGCAAAAAGAAAGCAAGACAAATAAAAAGAATTTCGTATAGGAATTCTATCAGATTCTCCCAGCGTAAAATTTTCCCTGGAAAGCTAACCCCGAAAACTTCCCTTCCCATGGAAAATTTTCCCCTTAGGTGCCCCCTCCCACAGCAGAAAATCCCCCCTTTCCAAAAAGTGTCTGTATGATTCTCAGTAACGACTACAATACATAAGCAACGGGCAAATTTCAGCCCTTTCCTAAGGAGCTCTGGGGGGTCAAGTCACCCCAAAGACATAGTTATTAAACCTTTAAACTATACTAAACAAAATGGCTACCTCAAAATTTTGATTGGACGACTTTGGGGGAAAAGGGACGTGTGAGGGGGGCTAGTTATCCTCTAATCTTTTTGGTCACTTAAAAAGGAAACTGGAGCTTTTAATTTCTGTTCGAAAGCGCCCTCTTCGATCCTCTACGATCAATGGTTTGATACGATCACCCCTGGGGGGAAAAAACAAACACGCATCCGTGATCTTTCTTCTGGCAAAAAAAAATTCCATTTTTTGCTGATGGGAGCTTAAAACCTCTGCAGCAGGGTTCTCTGATACGCTGAATCTGATGGTGTGATGCTCATTAAGATTCCTTGAACTTTTGGGGCGTTCCCCTCCCCTTTTAGAAAATCTGGTAGTTTTTCTGAGGCTCGTATGTATCCTTTGATATATCTGTTGATATTAAAATTCTGTTTTATTTTTAAGGTTTCGATTACTATTGAGCCGAGTCGAACCTTACTTACAGTTTGTTGCCACGAACTGTTTAATAATATTCTAAACCACTAAACAATGACAAATGGGCAAAACAAAACAATAGCCTAACATAATTTGTTTTTCTAGGCTATAGCCGTAAGACTGCAGTTGTTGTAGTAAAAAGGAATATGCTTGGCTTTCGCCCTCTGCGTCACGGAAAAATATAAATACATTTAATGTAGATTCATCATTACTATAACATTTTTTTAGGGGATGGAGTAGTTCTTCTCATATAAGGAATAATTTCTGCTCATTTTAAGTTTTACTGTTTCTTCTTACTTCCATTTGAAAAAATTTCAACTTTTTATGGTGTTTCCACCCTTTTCCGTAACTCGGGCAAATTTTCTCAGAACCAGTATAAAAAGCCTATTCTTTTGATACATCTATTGTTATCAAAATTCTGTTTCTTGAGTTCGGATATTATTGAGCCGACTCGCTCCTTACTTAAAGTTCCTTACAGTGAACTGATTGATACAAATTTCAGTTATTTTATGTTAAAATTCATCATCATACTTATTAATTTTTTCCCAAAAATTAGGGGACAGTCTATTTTGAACCGGTAATTCATGATATGCTGGCGGACACCAAATCACCATACTATGAGCTATACATCTCAATGGAAAATATTTTGTGTGAACACTATAGGCAGATTTTACAACTCACATCCTTTTCCCGAGGGGCTGTGGGGATCACACTATCCCCAAAAGCATAGTTACTAAATCTTTCGATTATGGTGAACAAAATAGCTATCTCAAAATTTCGATTGGACGAATGTGTACGATGGGGGCTGGCTACCCTCCAATATTTTCGGTCACTTAAAAAGGGACCTAGAGCTTTTAATTTCCTTTCGAATGAGCCCTGCGTCGATCTTTTAGGAACATTGGTTTGATAAAACCCTGTAGCAACATAATTGTGTAACTTACAGCCCTTTCCCTAGAGACTTTGTAAGGTCATGTCATTGCCGAATTCATACTTATTGGACCTTTCAACTATACTGAGCAAAAGGACAGTCTCAATATTATGATCCGAAGACTTTTGAGGAAGGAGGCTGGGGGAGCTAGCTGCCCTCTGATCTTTTTGCTCACTTAAAATGCACACTAGAACTTTTAATTGCAGTTCTAATGAACCCTCTGCCGATCTTCTAGGACCACTGGTACGATATGATTACCCCTGAAAAAAAAGAAAAGAAATAAACAGTATTCTTGACGCATCGAATCTTTTTTCTGGCCCACAATCCAAAATTCCCCATTTTTCTATTTTTGCATACAGGAACGTGACAAATCTACAGTAAAGTTATCAGATATTCTGAATATGGTACTGTGAATTTTGAAAAGATCACTTAATTTCTATAGGATGTATCCCAACCTTTTTCGAAAATCAGACAAATTTACTCAGGCTCGTATCTTTTGATGGGTAATACTAAACTTACGAATTTTATATATTTGAAATCAAAATAATGATCCTGTTCTTTTGAAGTATTTATTAATATAAAAAATCCCAAGGTCATGCCCAAGACACTGAACCAGGCTCTTGGGCATGACCTTGGTATTTTTCCCAGAGGAAACTCCTGTCTAGAAAAGAAATAGATTTCTGCATTTTTCTTTTCGAATATAACTGGGTATTGGTGAAACTTCCATCTTTTTTTTCACTTGAGGTCATTGTATTGAATTAGTCACCTTAGAATAGTTGGAGAAAATTCAGTTGGCAGGAAATCGAAAGTTCTAGTGCCCGTGGGTAATGAGAAACAGATTGTGTGACAGCAAAGTGGTATGTTTTTTATTTTATGGCACAGAACAACAGTTTTGGATCAAATGAAATGCTATGGAAAGAAAATTTTTAGATCATCATTCGATTAAGAGCAATGAAGTAACTCCACGTCTAAGCTGTCATAATTTAGCGTAGTGGCGGAATTGTCTGCGAAGAAGTATACATTTCATTCAAAATAAACAATTAGTATTGACAATTATTGTTATACTTTAACAATAAGAAGTGGGAGAGGGAGTATAAGAAAAGGAGAGGGAGAAGGAGTAATATACACCTAAATCCCCTTCATTCTGGGGATTATTTTGGACTGGTACGGCAATCCATCTGTTTCTGAGTGACGGCTTGCATTTTATTGAAGACAATTTTTTAAGAATAGAATAGTGGGTTAAATTCATATGCTTGCCTGTTTAGTAAGTACAGGGGTGGTGTTTTATTTTCTGCCATAAAATAACACTTACCCGAAGAAAACCTTTAAATGGAAAACTGATGATGAATTTTGTATAGTGTGCTGTATTAAACAGTTCCTGGTAACGGACTTTCAGTAAGGTGCGATTCGACCCAATATTCACTGACACTCTAAAAAACAAAATTTTTTTAACAGTAGATACTCCGAAAGAATTGGATTTTTATGCTGATTTCAAATTTATAAGATTCATCTAGTTTGGTGGCCCATTGTTAGTTACGATTCTGAGTAAATTTGCCACATTTTCGAAAAAGGTAGGGAACCTCCTCCAAAAGTCAACGAATGCTATTGAAAATTGCACCATCAGGTTTAGTTATTATAGTCCTGGTAACGGACTTTCAGTAAGGTGCGATTCAACCCGATATTGACTGACACTCTAAAAAACAATATTTTTTTAACAGTAGATACTCCGAAAGAATTGGATTTTTATGCTGATTTCAAATTTATAAGATTCATTTAGTTTAGTGGCCCATTGTTAGTTACGATTCTGAGTAAATTTGCCACATTTTCGAAAAAGGTAGGGAAACCTCCTCCAAAAGTCAACGAATGCTATTGAAAATTGCACCATCAGGTTTAGCGTATTATAGAACCCTACTGTAAAGATTTCAAGCTCCCACCTGTAAAAATATGGAATTTTATAATTTTGTTAGAAGAAAGATCACGGATCTTTTTTTCCAGGGATCTTCGCTTCGAACCATTGGTCCTAGAAGATCGGGAAATGGCTCATTTGAACGGAAATCACAATTTCTAGTGCCTTTTTTAAGTGACCAAAACCTCAGAGGTCAATTAACCCCTCTCCCTCACCTTTTTCTCTAAGGCCATCCACTCACAATTTTGATATAGGCATTTTGTTCATCGTAGTTGAAAGATATTATAAATATGCCTTTGGGGATAACATGAACCTCCAGAGCCCCTGCAGGATGATCTGCAAGTCATGAAAAATACTCATTGTTTACATATAATACTTGTTATTTGGAAGTATACAGGTATTAATCGGAGAGAGGGGGGTTATTTCTAGGGGATAACTCTCTACCAGGGGAATTTTCAATTGGGGGGGAGGAGAACTTTCCAGGGGGAATTTTACACGTGGGAATTTGTTAGAGTGTATATACAAAATTCGTTTTATTTGTCTTATTTTCTCTTTGGCAACTCTATTTGAAATGTGTAGATGTTCTAGAGGAATTTGCCGGGTCTATTTTCAGTGGGGTCGGAATTCTTGTAGAATATTTTTCGTGGGTTGGGGATTATTCTTCCCCTTAGATATTCTCTATGGGGGAGGTATCACCAGCAGAATTATCGCCAGGACAAATTCTCTGTAGGGAAATTTTCCGTCGAAAAAACTTCATTTTCCATCATGGTGATTTTCTATGGGAGAAGAAGATATATTTCCTAGCATTATCTGAAAAACGATCACAAATCGAATAAAAAAAAGTGAGCATTTTTTCTACTGAAAGTAAGGAACAATAAGAAAAAAACAAACAGATATTATATCGTATAAGGAGGGGTCTCCCATCCTTAATATCCCATTCTTGACGCTTCAGTTTAACCTTTAGTCACAATTCCTTAAGAAAGAATCCCAAAACACAATTAATTAGAATCAGAGTTTTTTTTAAATATGCTGAAAAACACCAACGTAAAGAGAGAGATAATGAGGAAGGGGCGGTCCCTCTTATACGGAATAATTTCTGTTCGTTTTAAGTGTTAATACTGTTCCTTACTTTCAGCTGAAAGAATTTGTTTTTCTCTTCTTGCTTGTTTGTTGTTGTTTAGTTTAAAGATAAGATAATAAGATTTTATTATTCCAACAACCTTAAAATAAAAAAAAAAAAATAAAAAATAAAGAAAACTCCTGTAAAGCATAATGGAACTCTTTTTTTCTCTATATAATACTGTCAAATCAAAATGGTGCTTCAAGTATCATTATACATTCCACATACCAAAATTAAGATTTCACAGGAACAATTAAAAATAAAAATATACTGAAAAAAAAATAACAAAAAAAAAACAATAAACAGAGGCACTTGTCAATAGAAACTGTAATTCTTTATACGGTTTCCAGACATAAGAAATTCTATCTTTATTTTTGCTCATAACAGAAACAGGAATTTTTCACGGTTACAGGTTATATTTGTATGGTTATTGAAGAAAAAAATTATTCAGTATAGCTCATGTTAATATCAGCTAAATTATAAAAAAGATTTTTTTTTTTTTTTTAAATTGTCTTGCTGACCGGCTTCTAATACTTTTTCCAAATACGTAAAGTTTGTGAAGCAATCGTTGTTAAGCAAACAAATAGGCAAAGAGGGATGTGTTCTAGTAGCTGCTAGAAACTAGAGAACAGGAAACTTTAATAACAATAAACATGTTTTTAAAAATATTCCTATTACACCAATTCCTAATATATAAATCTATTCAATTGAGTTTAACCAAAAAAAAAGTTGGGAGCCTGAGGAATTTGTGTGAAATTTTAGAAAAAAGGGGAAAACGCCCCATAAAAGAAATGCAACCTTATCCCAAGAAATATCCCAAGAATTATCCCACTGGGACAAACGTTTCTTGCAATTGTTCATTCACGTATCATAGAAAAGCTGTGCAATCTTTATATTTAATCATTTCTTTATTTGTTTTTATTTCGTTCCTTTAGTTTAGTGATTTATTCACTAAGAAACATTTCTTTTTTAGGCCTTAACCAGCTGCTTTGGTATTATGCAGACTTGACAAGGAAGCAATGCTATAAACTACCGGATGGCGAGGCAGATTGGGAAAATGAAGAAATTGCATGCTTTTTTTGGCGTCGGTTTTCTAAGTAAGAAGTTACTTTCTTTTTCCGCTTTTCAATTCTATTTTTTATTACTTTATTAGTCACACATGCTAGCCAGAATTTGCATAGTGAAAGTCACACATGCTAGCCAGAATTTGCATAGTGAAATTATTCGTTTTTTTTGCACTAATTATTGGTTGCTGCGACCTTTTTTCTAACTTCTGTGTAATTTATATCAGAGGGCTACAAAATGATGCTACAACATTTAGGAAAAATGCTGACTGTTCTAGAACTTGTACTCTAGCTACTTACTAGTAGATCTGGCTTTTAACCAAACCTCTAGAACACCCATTTCTATATTGTTGGTCAAACACATAAAAAATCAATGTAAAACACAACTAAAACTCTTACAAATTTTGAGTTGGGTAAGGATGGAAAAATGAAGAGGTTTCATGCTTTTTTACACTGGGTTTAAAACAGTTTGTGGGAAACAACTGTACTCATGTTATTATCGACTATGTTATGTTGTGTATGTTATGTATTACTATGTATTATAGTATGTTATTATGTATAATATGTAACTGTATTCATGTTATTATTAGTTGCCAAAAGTGTAAAAGAAACAGAAGTTTAGAAACAATACTTACTTAACAAAAAAACAAAAAAACTCAGCATTATGGTAATTGCAAACATGTGAACTTCATTAGCTGTTCAAAGGCACTCATTAGATGTTCTTAAAATAAGCAAATTTGAATAATTTCAAAAAGAGGGAGGAAAAAACCTACAAAAAAGATCTCATTTTGCATAATCAAATTCCGGCTACCCAGGAATCACCACAAAGAATTATCAACCCCTAACAACAAAAATATACAGTTTCAAATTTTTTTGTCATTGGCCTAATGCAAATTCATTGTTTTTCTTCTTTCTTTTATTCACCAAGGGGTGGGCATAGCATTAAACCTAATGGTCTAAGAATTTTGGGAGGGGTCTCATTAAAACAAAATGTTGGCCTCATTAAAAAAAAAATGTGATGTTTTTTTAAGAGCCAGAAGGGATCAGAGGCCCTGCCATTTTTTTCCGTGCCATAATGGCCAAACCTGGCTGTGCAATACTTTAATTTAACCGGTTTCATATGAAAGGTAAAAATATGTTGTTTTTTACTATTATTAAGTCTTGGAAGGTAGCAAGAGCTCTGCAGCCACTTAGGCTAGGGCATAAAGTTATGAAGAATTCCCCGTTTTATTTAAAAGAATTCATAAATAAATGTTTGAAAAAGGATACTGTTTCTATATGTTGCTGAACAGGTAGGCTATTTTGATTAATATTATTTTAAGGTTTTAAAATATATGAAAAAAACTTCGAATTATATGAATAGCTAATTTCAAATCAACCAGTCTATCATTGATTTCCTTTACAAACGTTGTGACGTTATTCCCCGTCGGAATTTTGACTGCGCAGACCAAAAGACTTCAGAATTCTGAGGACCTCTCCTTTTTATGCAATTGCCAAAATTTAGACGCAGGGGATAATTTATACATTATAGACACAAGTTTATCATGATATAATATTTTTAATTGAATATTGAGAGGGAACATAGTCCCTCATGTCTGATCGACTCTTTGTTCACCTATTGCCTATTTGTCCCTAGAGCTGAGATCAGCCCAGCTGCTCGAGTCGAACCAATGGCATTAGGATGTTGGAAATAGGCTCTTCGAACAGGAATCGTGCACTCCAGCGCTTTTTCTATGATTTAGAAAGATTGGATGTTAACTAGGTCAGTGGTTCCCAACCGGTGGTACGCGTACCCCAGGGGGTTCGCGAAACCCTCGCAGGGGGTACGCGAAGGTCCCAAAATTAATTTAGTCTACATCTTTAAAACTTGTTTCTGACTCAGTTCCAACATTTCCCTCAAAATCAGATAACATAACCCATTGTACGTAATTTCAGACTCATTTTCAAAACTTTCGCTTTCAGTAACCCGCTAATTTTTCTCCATAGCCGTAAGGTCTCGATTTAAACTCAGCGGGTTCAGTATCTTGTCATCTGTTGAAACACTAAGTTCGTGAATTGTGGTTGCAAACAAAGATGGATAGATTCCTGATCAGGAATAACAAGAAGCCGAATGATGGTACCCAAAACTCTGAGCCTGCACCTAAGAAGAAGAAATATGACGAATCATCGGTCAAAGTGCGTCGATATTTGTCAGAATACCTAGGGCTCGGATTTAGTGCGACAAAGTCTGATCCAGTGAATGCACAGTGCGTTCTTTGTGGTCAAGTCTTGGCCAACAGTTCCATGAAACCTGCGCATATGAACCGGCATCTCAGTACTGTGCACCCTTCTCATGTCGGTAAGCCCATAGAGTTTTTCAAGCGTAAACAAGAAGCATTCGCTAGTAACTGTTTGGAAATTGCAAAAGTGGCATCAGTTTCTTCAAAGGCTCTCCGGGCTTCGTATGCTGTTTCATATTTAGTTGCGAAACAGAAAAAACCGCACACCATCGCCGAATGTCTGATATTACCAGCACTAGTGAAAGTCAGTGAAATAATGTTTGACACGAAAACTGCTACTGCCCTTCAGTCTATACCTGTGTCGAACAATACCATTTCAAGAAGGATAGAAGACATTGCAAGCGATAATGTCATGCAGGTTATTGAGCAAATAAAGTTGACGAAGATGTTTGCGTTACAGCTTGACGAAAGCACAGATGTGTCAGGTGAATCCCAGGTGATCGTCTTTGTTCGATATCAAGATTGTTCTGACATAAGAGAAAATATTCTGTTTTGTCAAAACCTACAGTCAAGAACAACAGGAGAAGAACTATTCAAGGTGATTGACAAATTCTTCGCAGAAGGGGGCATATTGTGGGACTGGTGTCTATCAGTTTGCAGTGATGGAGCTGCCGCCCTAACAGGGAAGAATAATGGGCTCATGGCCTGGATAAGGAAGAAAAATCCAAAGGTGAAGTGGTTGCACTGCATCATTCACAGGCAAGCTCTTGCATCGAAAAGGATGAACGCACATCTGCACGAGACCCTCAACAAGGCTGTAAAAGTGATCAACTTCATCAAAGCCCGACCACTGAACTCAAGAATGTTCAAGTTGCTGTGCCAAGAGATGGGTTCAGAACATCAACATTTACTTCTGCACACAGAAGTTCGCTGGTTGTCTCGTGGGAAGATTTTAAACAGACTTTTTGAGCTTCGACAAGAAGTTCATATGTTTCTTCTGGAGCAAAAATCTGCATTCAGTTCACTTTTTGAAAACCAGGACTGGGTCTGCAGGCTGGCCTATCTTGTGGATATTTTCGACAAACTGAATGACTTGAATCTGTCAATGCAAGGTTTCCGGACGGACGAACTCTCCCTGAATTCGAAGATGTGTGCTTTCATCAAGAAATTGGAGTTCTGGCTTAAAAAGGTTCAAAGAAACAGCGTTAGTGTCTTCCCGACCCTTGACAAGTTTGCGGACGATAGTGAAATTGATAACCTCAGCACAATCTGTGATTGTATTCGGGAGCATCTGACAAAGTTGCGAGATGAACTTGTGTCATATTTCCCATCGATTATGAACCAAGATAGAACGCAGGATTGGATCCAAAATCCATTTGTTGAAGACGTGACCTCAAGCTCCGGTCTTAGTGACAAGCTTACAGAGAATCTGATCGAACTTGCCAGTGATCGCGCCTTAGAACTGAAATTCCAAAATGTAACTGTTTCCCAGTTTTGGCTGGAGGTGAAAGGAGAATACAAGGAACTAAGTGAAATCGCCATGTCTGCTTTGTTACCATTCGGATCCACCTACCTTTGTGAAGTGTCATTTTCGGCAATGTCATTGATCAAAACCAAACACAGAAACAGACTGAGTGTACAAAATGACCTTATAATTGCCGTTAGTGACATCGAGCCAAGATTTGATAATATTTTAGCAAAAAAGCGGCCTCAAGTTTCTCATTGATTTTGTACGTACATTTAAGCACCGTCATATTGGACAATAAATCTCGTGTTTTTGAAAATCTGATTTTAGTTAAGAAAAAAGTAAAACAACGATTCTCAAGAAAGGGGTACGCAAACTTTTTGGGCCTTGACTAGGGGTACGCGGACCGAAAAAGGTTGGGAACCACTGAACTAGGTTCCTTATATGAGTTTTTAGCCCTGGTCCTATCGTGGCAAAACATAATGTGGCAAACAGGGTGCTCAAGTACCCGCACTTCCCGCAACACTTCATTAGGATTACGCAATTCCATAAGGAGAACCCTTTGGTAGCTGATTGAAGGATATTTTATTTTTAATAAAAAAGTGTTTTAAAGTGTCTGAAGTTATCAGGAATTGTGCGTTTTCTTTTTTTTCTGTTTCTTTCTTTTTCATTTTCTTTTTGTTTTTCTTTTCATACTCCTCTTTAGTGCATTTGTGTTGTATGCAGAGGGTAACAATAAATTATTATTATTAATAATTTGAAATTGGAATTTAAAACAGTTATCATGATGACAGAAAATGATAGATAAAGAAACTAATGTCGTGGAGGAAAATTCGATGAGATATCCTTAATGTGATATTAGAAACGATCAGAAATTAAATTGTGAAGAAAAAAGTTTTCTTCGAATGGAAATAATTAAAACAAAAAATGGTCAAGAATTGTATATGAGGGGAATACTGCCTTTTCCAGTTTAAGCTTTATATTTCTTTACTTCAAGAAAGAGTGCTGATGCAATGAGAAACGAGAACGTGACATGATGTTAAGTAACAAAACGATAGCTGAAGTGGATACCTTTACTAATCTGATTGGAATTATTAAAGATTGTAAATAGATTAAAGATATAAAACACAGAATAGCCCAGATGTAGGGTGTCTTTCTGCTGCGGAAGAAAAAATTTGGAGGTATTGGGAGAAAGTTTTTGTTTATTTGATAGCTCCATTTTCCCACTTTCCCAGAGAGCTAGAAATATAAATCTATTAAAATGAAACCTGCATGTTAGCTAGAAAAGAGCCAACATAAAATTTTGATAAGAAATCCTCCCCCCTTTCTCTCTTCGAAATTCCATTAAAAAATAATCAAAAACTAGAATACCGAGCAGGATGCTATCCCGGATTAGATGCCCTTGAGTTTTGAATTTAGAAAAAGCTACCCCAACTTAGATCCAGAAGAGCACCAGCTTGGTTGCCAAAGGCTGCCCTTTTTGAAAACAATAGGTTGAGCAAAAAACACCCTGTGTTTGTGTCTGGAGGTGGATATTTATTTGATTATGTTACAGTTTCCGTAATTCATTTATTAATAGATAAATATATAGATAGATAGATTTATTTTTCCAAACAAAAGTACAATAATTACGCAACAATCTACAAATCCCCACAAAGGCTCCATGGCCAAGTATTTTGGTACTTGTGCATTATCCCGAACACAATGAGTTTGCTTAGTTTGATCTGGGTAAAACTGGTTTTTCTCTCTTATTGGGTATAATTAGCTTTTTCTTTCGTGAAATAAAGTACGAAGTGGGTACATTTTAATTAAATATTCAACATAAAGAGGTGGTTAGGTTAAGTATTTAATATAATGCTTTCTGGGCGGCCTGCTTTCCATAATCTTTTATTGTAGTTTCTATAATTTTGTTACTGAAGTATTATATTTTACATATTTTGGTATATTTTATTATGATGAGCCTAACTTCACTTCTTGAGTGTGTTCGGGATAATACACAAGTACAATTATTTTTAATGTGTTTTTATTTCTTTATCTAGTCTGTTTGAAACATCACAGTCTCTGTTTTGGGCAAGTTTTGGATTGGTTGACTTGATGGCATTTGAATTGGATGGTATAAAAGGTTTTACGCGTTTTTGGGGTCTATTGATGTTTGGATCCTATAGTACAATCAATATTATCGTCCTGCTGAACTTGCTCATTGCCATGATGTCAAATTCGTATCAGGCTATTCAGGTAAGCATAATTTTTTTATATATATTTTTTTCCAAAGGTGTCACATATTCATGTCCAAGTTATTGGTTTTTCCCTAAGTGTATATATGAAATCATTCCCAAATAATTCATTTATTATTTTTTCCAATTCAAAAAGCAAAGTTTGTTTTTTATGGAAACACAATTTTTTATGGCAACCATTCACTTCCCCGTAACGTTCCGTTACGGAAAATAACGTTCATAATAACGTTCATAATTCATAATGTTCCGTAAAAAAGAAAATGCCCTCACTCAAAATACTTATCTTCTCTTATAGGAGAAGACGTTGCATAACACCAGTTTTATGGAAGTACGCAATACCGAAAAATCTATTTTTGGTTTTAACGGAAAAAAACAACCTTTAGTAAATTCAAACGTATACATTGTTTCTCTGAACAAAAAGCCTTGGCCACCAAGAGAGGCTGTGGAGGTCACTGCACCCGGAAGGCAGGCCAGGCCGCGGGGGGATATGAAGACCTATTCACATCTCAACGGCTTCAGAAATAAGCTGATACATAGAGGTCTCAATTCATTTGTTGTCGCCAAAGTTGATTAGATACAAGAAACCCACGAGGGAGGACGTTGGATTGGTGTACAAACACTTGCGAGCCCTTTCGGGTCTGTATGCTCAACCAATAGAACGTACTATATGTGGATGGGTGCTCCTTGAAGACGTAATATTTAACCTTTTAAGGTGAAAAAAACACTTCTCATCTCTGCTTAATGCATACCCTCCATCTCCATCTATAGCGATTCTTGCCATCTTCCAACCAGTGATACATAATGACCTCGTTAATGAGGGCATTAAACCGTTTTCAGTGGTAGAAATTCAAAATACTGTGAAGAAATTGAAAAACAGCAAAGCTCCTGACATCTTTGGAATCATCACGGAGCTGCTTAAAAACGTCACGGAGCTGCATGGCAGTGGAACTATCCTGCTATGGCTCCAAATGTTATTCATTGCGATATGGGATCAACCCGAAAGACTAACATACAGAAGTGATTCTATTAGTGTGGAAAAGAAAAGTTTTCAAGAGGAATTACAAGAACTTTAGAGGGGTAACGCTCCTCTCAGTACCAGGAAAGCCAACGCATAGTAGAGAAGGCTGGTTATATGCCTGGTTGATCAATGATAGAGCAGATATTCTTCATAAGACAAATAAATGAGAGGTCGAATGAATTCCACCCAGAATGCTTTCATTGCTTATGTCCATTTCAAGGCAGCGTTTTAATCAGTGATCAAAATTTTCTGTGGAATATCCTTTATAATTCTAGTTTTCCGTCAATATATGTCAGCCTACTCAGAGCAATGCACAAAGAAACCGAGAGCTGTGTGCAAGTGAAAGGTAGACATAGCTTGTTCTTTTCACTAAAACAAGAGTGACAGTTACTCAGACTTGCACAACCCGAAAGTTGAGCTTTGGACACAAGTACTGGGACAGAATTGTTTCTGATTGTGACTTTGCCGATAACATAGCACTGGTCACTAGCTCTAAGTCACAGCTGCTCATGGCTTTAAACACGCTTCTAGGAGAATCTTCCAGAACCGGATTATCCATAAGCAGGAAGAAGACAAAAATCATGGTAGTGCAGCCAAAGTCTGACACCGACAGACGTTTCAGTCTATCGGCAAAGCAGAGCCCTGTTCTGCTTCGCTCATATTTTGTATACGCTGTGACCAAGTGTTTGGCAGCCTATTTTGAAGTTTTCTCATAGATCAATATAAGTATTTTCTTTTTCCTTTTCATCTTTTCCGTTTTGTTCTTCCTTTTCATCTCCAGCTACAATTAAAGTAGAGTCCTGGAACTAGTCCCAATATGATTTTCATGTTTTATAAAGTCCATAATGAAGTCGTCCTCGTTTCTATTATTTATTTTTTTTAATGTGAAATAATAAAAATGTTACTGAAAAACGAAAATAATATATGAAATACAATAACAATAAAAATAATTTAAAAATAATATAAATGTTTTTTTAATTATTAAATGCCTCTAACACCTAGCCAATTATGTTAGACCACACAGCCGGTAGGTAAGGCCAGTAGTTCTCTGAAGAACGTTTAAGTCACAGTCAATTAGTTTATGATCATCATAAGGAAGTATACATCTTCTTGTTTCTCGAGTGGTGAATTAAACTCAAGCCTTAGAAGCTTATTGGTTCTCTAAGCCCCCTTCCCCCGGTAAGAGGTATTGATATTTTTTATTTAGTCAAAAAGGGAATATATTTCGCTGGTTTTCACAAAGGAATACACGCTACAATTTCTTTCTCTTTGCAAACCTGTTATCTGAGAAGGTATTTGGCTAGTATATACGCAATTTTCCCCATTCTAGGGTCAATCAGACACAGAGTGGAAGTTCGCAAGAACTCAACTTTGGCTGAGCTATTTTGAAGAAGGAGCCACAGTGCCACCACCGTTTAATACTTTCCCAACACCAAAAGGCATGCTCAGGGTGCTTGGCATTGGAAAGGAAAGGATGACCGGATCAGTAAAAGTAAGTAAGATTCCTCATGGAAAAAGGAAAGAGTTTCAACATCCATAGATCGCCTTATAAAAAGTCAAATATTGTAGGATAGATATTTTTGCTATGAAATTAATTTAAAATTCTGACGATATTGAATACATAATATTATCATGGGAACAGCCAATTGCTATATCATATTTATGATATGCTTTATTATTATTTTTATAATATGTACTATGATATTCTTTTTATGATATGAATGAATGAATGAATGAACTTTATTACAGAGTATTATAAATAAACAAAAACAAAAACGATAAACAGCGAAGAAAAAAAATATACTCTTTATGATATTGCAAAGAGTATTTGACAAGACACTGGTAAGAGGAAAACTTAAGTTTGTGTCTGAGAAAAACACATACCGCATTCTACAGTTTATTTGACGAATTTCTTTAAATGTTACGTTACATTTGATTAAAGGTATAAGAACCTCTTTAGCTAATAGGGTAAAATTAATACATTATAAGATCTATTTATATATTAAGTAATAAATTTATATATTTGTATCTATTTATATTTAAATTTAGTTTATATAATTATGTGTATTTTTTATATTTAATGTTAATATTTAGTTTAATGTATCTTTTAATTTAATATTTCAATATATATCTTTTAACAACGAAATATATATCATGAAATAGTAATTTACTTTTAACCTCTACTCTGTTCATAAGTATATATATATATATATATATATATATATATATATATATATATATATATATATATATATATATATATATATATATATATATATATATATATATATATACATATATATATATATATATATATATATATATATATATACATATATATATATATATATATATATATATATATATATATATATAATTAATTTAATACATGTAAAATATTTATATTAATTTATTTTTTGCTAGTCTGTGTTCAGCATACTTTCCTTGAAATAAATAAATTATAACTATCAATTACAATAGTTTAAAAAAGAATATGCTGCTTTTTAGAAGATTTTACCCAAGTATTCTACGTCACGCCCAATTAATTTAAGAGCTATTAATGCAATTAAAATACAAACATATTAAAGATAAGCTTGTTTAGAATTTTCCTAATTTTTCTGAGTTTCAATTCTTATAACACATGGTTAAGCATAAATGTATATATATAATTATCTTTATAAACGAGCAATAATTGTATATGTATGTATTTATTTATGTATGTATTTTTTCTCGAAAATGGTTTCTTTTTTTTCGGGAGAATTTGTTTCTTGGGATATTCGCGTGTATAAAAACGATCTAGATTGGTCAGGAGTCTGATAAAAGTTGTTGAGCTTTGATTTTCGTTCTGAAAATGACGCCATGTACTATGTTAGTACATCATATTAGCATTTATTATGACACTATATAAGAATTTTCTTATATGCTGCAATGTATAGCATAAATAAGATTGTTGAGTCTCCAACGCATCAGTTATTTATGTTAAATACCTGAACTATCAAAGTGATAAGATGTGAAAATTGACAACCTGGACTATTAATTGTGACAAAACCAATACGGGCAGCAAAAGCAAAGACCATTGCTAAATTGCCTGAAGTAATCAATCCAAAAACGTGTCAAAAACGAAAACGAAGAGCAAAGACAGGAGCTGCTGGAAGATAAACTAAAACGACAATTAGAGTGCGTCAAATATCAAAATGAAGAGCAAAGACACACGTGGTTAGAAGACATGCGACAACAAGCATGTGAGCGAGTCAAAAATGAAAATAAAGAGCAAATACACAAGCGGTTAGAAAAACAGTGACGGTGTGTCAAAAATGAGAATGGAGATCAAGAGACACGTCGTAGAAGACATGTGACACCGAGCATGTGAGCAAGTCAAGAATGAAAATGAAAAGCAAAGGCACACATGGTTAAAAGACATGCGACCCCGAACATGTTAGTGAGTCAATGAAAATCAACCTGGATAGCGAGAATCAAAACGAGTCAAAATTGATAATAATGGCAATGATGATTGGGTTTGTGATTTTGACATGGATAAGGTAATTAATGACTACCATACTTTGTTAAGAAAAAACAAAGGTGTGGCGATATGTATTTTATTATGACGAAAGACAAGCCGATTTAAAACAAACCAAACAAACTGAAAATGATGGCGATGATAATTGGGTTTTGGATTTTGACATTGATAAGGTCTTCAATGCCTACCATACCTTGGAAAATCAGAAACCTGGACTAGATAAATCCCTGAAAGAAAAAGAAGTTTTTTTCCCATCACCTGAACAATTAAAAGAAACCAAGATTCGGCGATATGTCTATCTTAATGAAAAAGGGAAAGGCAAGGCAAAAGAAGAAGTTTTTTGTCCCACCACCTAAACAATTAAAAGAAACAGAGGTGGTCATCAATGCCTACCATACCTTTGAAAATCAAACACCTGGATTAGATAAAGTGTAGGAAGAAAAAGAAGTTTTTGTCCCCCCACCTGAACAATTAAAAGAAACAAAGGTTCGGTGATATGTCTTTCATAATGACAAAAGACAAGCCGAGGCAAAGTTAAAGATTCAATAAAGAAAACCTAATTTTACAAAGGCACTCTTTCTAATTTAAGGTTCATTTGGACGTCATGACATCAAGAAAAACCTCCATTTATCTGCGTTTAAAAGACAAGCGACGGTGAGAATCCGTATATAAAAGTCTGCCGCGTGCTGAGTGCCGGGGCCCGGTTATATATATATATATATATATATATATATATATATATATATATATATATATATATATATATATATATATATATATATCAGTAGCTATCACTGCCACCAGTAGTTAGCGTGGAGTAGCCCCTCCATTTCTTCATTATAACCAATAGCTGCAAAAAAATACAACTTTTAAAATATCTTTAATTAGCGTATATAGCGTATATTAATTAGCGTATATATCTTAATTATAATCTTTAATTTAATATATATTTAATAAAATATGCGTTTAAAAGACAAGCGACGGCGAGAATCCATATATAAAAGCCTGCCGCGTGCTGAGTGCCGGGGCCCGGTTATATATATATATATATATATATATATATATATATATATATATATATATATATATATATATATATATATATATATATATATATATATATATATATATATCAGTAGCTATCACTGCCACCAGTAGTTAGCGTGGAGTAGCCCCTCAATTTCTTCATTATAACCAATAACTGCAAAAAATACAACTTTTAAAATATCTTTTACTGTTGTCGCATATAATAATAAGTAAAATTGTCTTACATTGGGAAAATACTATTTTTTAATTTTATACATACAAATATATTAGTCGATTTTAGCTCAGATTTACTTGTAGAATAAGTGCCGCATGAGAACAGAGATACGTCACATGAAGGTTATGCGAAGCGTAATTCGTCGCTATGTAGCATCTGTGCAAGCTAGAAACGACGAACAAGGTGTCACCGAAGACGATATAAATGAAGTCAAACAAGACATTAGCTCATTCCGCTATGAGCTCATCGACATTCTTAAAAAGAGTGGAATGGACACTTCTGGAGCTAGTGCAGCAGAAAAGAACGGTGGGTCCACCTTTTCCATTTTTTTTCTTTTAGCTGGGATTCTATCCACCAGATCATAATAGTTAAGGAGATACAGTACCTTAAAGGATCACTTTAACTCCTCCATTATAACCTTCCTTAGTTTGTGTGGCCAAACTATTTAGGATTGATTGAGCGGTCTTGCCATAGCTTGTAGAGCTTGGATAAGAGATCAGAATAAATGCAGAAAATTTAAAGTTGACACCCACTTCCGTAGATAACATAGAAAAACCATTTAAGTTCTCGTGTTGTATCCTGGAGGAAGAGATATGCAGTTTTAATGAAACTTGCATAATCAAAAGGTGTAAGTTTAGTTTTTTCTGTTAAATTGACAGAATTGTTTTTTTTAAAGGGTAGGAGAGGATGTTCCCTCAAGACACTCCAACATAACTCCGTGGAAAATGCTAAAAATCAGATAAAAGGAATTATCATTTGATTAATTTGGTTACTTTGGGAGTTCCCTGTGGTGTCAACCGCTTTGATTGACCATTTTGTCAACAAAAGGGACGTAAAATTTCACTGTCTTTTTGGTCAAATTTACAGTCAACCCACAAACTCTTGACAGCTCTCGATGAAGGCTAGTCCTCTAGGAGAATTTTTAATAAACCCTTTATCTTTGTGACGATCAGCCGACGCTGAAGCTCGAAAAAGGATTTTTAATTTGTCGTATCACCTCAATTGGATTATTTATCTACTTCGAAACCGATTACAACTTTCCCTGTAATCTAAACCTTAATCGCTTCCTCTTGATACATAAAACCGACCAGAGATATCATTTTTCTCGTTTTTAAATATTTATATTTCCTACGGAACACGTATGAAACTATTAAACTGAAACTCATTTCCAAAAGCATTGATTTTCAAGGGAGTTACCTATTTTTAGGAACTTGATGCACTGAGTCTGAGAAATAAAGTTTACTTCTAAGGTAAGTTGATGCGGGTAAATACAGAAGAAAAGAACATCAGATGACTGAAAATCTAGTGCCTAATTAGTCTTTTGGCTGGTCTCAAAACGGATTGTCACTTATTTGAGAAGCACATAAGCCGTATCGTGATTGAAAACTTAAAATGAGCACATATTTCTAATATTTTTTGGGGATAGATGTTGCTACTTTCAGGGCTTTTCTTATTTGCTGTGGTTACAAACATATACAAAAACTAGACCTTTAGTGTCGAGGCCCCATAAAATTTTGTAGTAACCGCGACTTGTATGCCGACGTGGCAGAGCAACACTTGCCCCTGTGTCTCCGCGTAGAAACCTGGTAGCTACCTTAAGATGAAGGAGCTAAGATTCTGGCTACAAATTCCTACCATATTAACTGAGATCTGACGAGCATGGATGACGACAATGTACTGTAACTGACTGTAACTGCTTGCCAGGTTTGGCTGAAATCCTCTAGCTTGCGAAGTAAATAAGTAATTTCTTAAGCCTACCCCCACCCCACCTCTACTCCTTCACTCCGAAGTAAAGAGTGATGTTGGCAAAATTTATTATTTATTTATTTACCTTTTTTAGACCAGGGCACTTCGTAAAGAAGAAGTTGCTGTAGAGATTTCAAAAGGGGCTCATTCGATTGGAAATTGAAAGGGCTAGCGGGATTTTCGACCTTCTTAATGGTAGAATGTGATTGGAGGACAAACAGTTCCTCCCCCCGCCCATCATTCCCCCAAACACATCCAATAAAAATTTAGAGATAACATTTTTGTTCAGCGTGGCTTAAAGGTCCGGAAAGTATGTCTTTAAGGATGAACACAAAACGGAAACCAAGACACCAAATCTTGTCTTCAGGAAAAGAATTGTAAGTTATGCCCTGGGTGCCTATAAGGTTTTAGTAGAAGGGTGGTCTTATAATCCTCGGAGGGGGGCTCATTGGATTGATGGTCAGAAGTTCAAGTGCCCATTTTACGATTCAAAGTGATCGGAGGGCAGCTACCTCCCCCCCCCACAAACATGCGTCGTATTTTCCCGAAATGCATCTGGTAGAAATTTTGGGATAATATTTTGTTCAAAAAATAGTCCAAAGATCCTAGGCAGCGCAATTGCAGTACCTAAGTAATGAGCAATGTGGGCACAATGTATTATTATTATTTTTTTAGACCAGGGCACTTTGTTTACAAGGAGCTGTTGTAAGAACTTCAAAAAGGGGTGCATTGGATTGGAAACTGACTGTTCTCCCCCCACCTCCCCCCTCGTCCATTATTTCCCCAAACACATCCAATCATAATTTTGAGACAGATATTTTGTTAAGCCTATTTGAAAAGTCCGGTAAATATGTCTTTGGGGATGATAATCCCCGGATGGCCCTCAGGGCAAGGGCTATAAATTATATTAGTTGCCCATTGCTAACATCTAAGGTTTTTTATGGAAAGATGGTCGTAAAAACTTCAAATGTGGCTAATTCAACTGGAAATCAGTATTCCTAGCATCTATTTTAAAGTCAGGAGCGATAGGAGGGTAACTAGCTCCACCTCACGGCTTCTTTTCCCCAAATGCATCCGATAGAAATTTTGAGACAGCTGTTTTCTTCAAAATAGTCTAAAGATTATATAAAGACATCTTCGAGGTTGAAATCGCCAATCAGAACCTGGGGTAACGGTTTTAAACCATAGGCTACCCTGAAGGCATAGAAGGTTCTAATGGAATGGGTTGTCGTATAGACTTTGGATAGCATTTGATTGGAAGTTGAAAGTTATAGTGCTCTTTTCAAGATTCAAAAGTGCATTGAGGGCAATCAGCCCCCCTCCTATGATCATCATTTTCGAAAATACACATCCAATCAAATTTTGAGACATCTACTTTCTTCAACATTGTTGAAAGATCTTGTAATTATGCCTTTGGGGAGGCAAACCCCCTCACTTCCGGCAGCCCCCAGAACAAGGGCTGTGAGTTAGGCCATTCGTTCACTGTTTACATATAGTATATGTTATTGAGAAAGGTATATATGTTTAACCTTTACTTTCCAAAAAGACAAAGGGTATTCAGGTGAGCCTTTCACAAAAGGATGAGGGGAGTGTTGAACTAAATCAAAACACGTTATGTGCATAGGGGGATGTAAGAAGGACGTAACTCAGGAATGACTGAGTATACTAATTTGGAGCTTTCAAGAAATGATAAGGGAGATGATCAATTGAACAAAAAGGTAATATTTGTACGCTACTGCTACTACTGCAATTACTATCACTATTACTGCTTCCACTACTACTAGTACAGCTACAGTACTACATCTAAAATATTGACGGGAAGTTTTAACTAAATCAAAAGACGCTATGTGCATGCACATTTTCAAAAGAGTGTATCTCAAGAATGGATTTGAGCAATAAGTTGGAACTTTCAGAAAATGCTTAAGGTGGAAGATCAAATGAACAAAAGTCAATATGTGCACGCTACTACCGCTGCTACATTTACTACTACTGGTACTGTTTCTACTTCAACTACTATCTCTGTTGCAACTACTTGTAAGCCTAAGGCCACTAAGAAAAAATCGCAAAAGTATATAAATATACAGCATATCGAAAGGATACATCGGCAATGTCATAGAAACGGCTAATCGTTTGAAGTTAAAGCTTCAAGGACTTGAGAATAATGTTAAAATCACCAAAAGGCAATACATATTCTATTAATACTGCCACTACAGCTACTGTAACTAATGCCACTAAGTATATGAAGGAAGGTGATACTTTTAGGGCACGTTTAAAGGGAGTTTAAATTAAAAAAAAAAAACTACATGCATGCAGGTTTTCAAAAGGACATATAAGCAATACCATAGGCAGCGCCGCTATATAATAACAAGAAAGTTCTGTCCAATTTCGGAAGAAATTTGAAAACAAAATTTGAAATAAATTGGAACGTTACGTAAAACTGTTGATTTTGCAACAGTACCCAAATTAGCATTGCTACAGTTTTCACTAAATACAAGAAGGAGTAAAAACTAAAGTTCTAAATAGATCAATAGTATATAGAAATATAAATGGTATATAGAAATATCAATAGTCAATAGAAATAGATAAATAGTGAATTTTTCTCCATTAGACTTTGTTTTGGGATGATTTATTAACAGCAATAGCAGCGAAAACAGTTAACAAATATACCAATCCGTATTTTTTGAGTTTGTAAATTTTCCAGAACGTGAAAATCAATTTTCGGATCTATATACTTGCACAGATAGATTTTTTCAGAAAAATAATTGATTTCTTTGTAATTGAAGAAATTTAATTGTTAAAGTGAATAGTAGTCAATTATATTCTTAAATATTGTGCAAGAATTCATAAGAGGAGACTCCATTTTCACCATGCTATTTCCAGGATTGTTTTACTTTTAAATGATGAAGTAAACACTTATTTTTGGGCGTCCGCAGAGCAGGTTAGTAAGACTTTAGTAGTTTCCTTCCTCTAAAATACCAAAAACATTCTGAAAGTGGGTATTTTGTTTTTTTACCCACTTGGGCAACAAGACGTTTGTCAGGTAAAATACAGGTTTTCGAAATAAGTTCTTGGAAAAATCTTAGCAGGTTTTTTCCCCTGCCTTTCTGTATTAAAATTTTATATTTTTACTGTTGCATATGCAATTTTCTATAGCTCTTAACTGTTTTTTAGCTGTTGGAAAGAAAGGTCGTGTTCGTGAGCGACGTCTAATGAAGAACTTCCAAATTGGCATGGTTGAAGACGTGATAAACGATATAATATCCAGAGATAGCAGGCCAAAAGATATATTCGGAAAAATAGCACGTGCCATTGGAAATAGCACTACCAAAAGGACGGATTGGAATGCAGTGTCACGTAGATTCTCGAAAAAACGTAACCCTATTGGCCGCAGTGAGACAAGTCTCAAACGGGCCTCTCAACAATCCTTACGTAGAAAAACAGTCGAAGAAGCCAATAATATTCTACTTCGAATGAATGCTGAGGAGCTGGCAGATTATAATCCTAGGTTAAAAGAGTACACACCAGCAACGCGTATTGCTTATGCCAAGTTTAAAGGCCGTGCTACCAACAATGTAACCATAATTAACGAGACAAGCCGGAAATCGAGCATAGCGGACTTGAAATCGAGCGTTGTTGACTTGCAGAAAAGTTTAAAGGAGGCAAAAGCATCCGCTCAACAGCTTCCTGGTAGAAAAGGTATTTTTGTCCTACGTCCTAGCCTTAATTGTTGATTATATTTAAAACATTTAATTTTTAAAAAATCCAAATGATGATTGTGAAGATGTGAAGATAAGTATGCATAATCTCCCTAGGGGAAAGAGAAATTCTAACAAAAGCAATCAGTAGCACCCTTCACTTAATAGAAAAGCTGTGGTAAAAATAAGTATTTTGCAAATTTGGAAATGATGGATTTAACCACTGTTTTCCGCTTATTCCAGAGGAGTGATCGTTTGGTAATTTTTAGGGAAAATGCCTTAACTTAAGAAACACTGGGGATTTACCCTCCACAAAGTGATACATTTTAAAAAAGCTCAACGCTAAATCTTTCAGTGGAGATTACATATAAAATTCCAATTTGCTCAACAATGGGAAGCAGTAAAAGAACGTGTTTTTAAGTTCTAAGTCTCTCAGTTTTTCACTTATTTTGGAGCAGGGGTGCTTTGAGAAAATCTATGGAGAAACTTTTTTAAATTAACGGACACTGGGCGTTTACCCTCTACCTGGACAAAATAAAATGCAAATTAAAAGTGAGACTTTTTAAAATTACCAAATCTTCCAGCCGTAACTGCGTGTAAAATCTCGACTTGCCCGAGAATTACAAGTTATAAAGGGATTTCTAAGTTTTTAGACTACATTTTATGATCTGAAGCTACGTTTTTATTTTTTTTTATGATTATTTTTAACCATATACAGAAGTAATAAAACAGTGAAATAAACACAGTGCCTACTAGAAGACCAAATGACTTGTGTACAGTGACTCAATCAATTAATTAAATTACAAAGAAAAAGAAAGTGAAAAGAAAAGAAAAATCACATATATAATAGTCACTTATTCTCAGGAATAATATTCTCTTTATGTGTGAAGGGTAAGAATAGAAGGAATCTATTCTCACCCTTCATCACGGTTGAGGAAAAATTCTTTGACTTGGGATTGAAACGATGAAACCGATTCAGAACTTCTAGTGATGTCAAGGAGGTTATCCCAGAGGGGTACACTTATGTGAGGCTACACATTGCCTAATCTCACTCTATTTTCCTTTTCATATACTAGCTTGTCGGCACTCCTAGTATGGTACGAATGATAGTCAAAATTAGAAGAAAATATAGCCACAAAATATGTTGGTGCAACATCATTTAAACATTGGTATATCTTCGCTATTAACTGGTGATCTCGTAACTGAACTAGATACAGAATTTTTAAATAGCTAAAACAAAAAAGAGTGTCACCAAAGTTACATCAAAAGAATTGCATTTTAAAGCTGATTTTAAATATATAAGGAATAATTCATTTTTAAGGATAATTCAAAACAATATTTCAATTGAACTCTTTCAATTTCTTCAGTATATTCTAGCTCATCCTCCTCAAATTCTTCATCTGATTGCAAGAACTTTCGTTTTCTTTGTCTAAGAGGCGAAAACTGTTCATCTTCAATATAATCATCGCTTCTCCGAAACCATTTCTCTGCAGGATATGTTACATCATGCTCTGTATCTAGTTTCTCACATGCTGCCTGACTCAATTGAAACATTGTTTTGAATTATCTAGGCTCTTCTATAATTAGCATGAAAGTTACTTGCCCATAGGGTATATCCATATAAGATAATATCTTATATCATATTACATAAAATATCTTAGATTATAAGGGCGCATAACCATACCATAATCTTTAGCACACAAACAGGGACAAATTACGAAAAGGTCGTAGTCAACCTTGGCCTCTTGCGGCCTTAGATGATACAATTTCACGGTGCTTCTTCCAATTCAATTTAAAATCAACAACAAATCTTACATACTTCGTTTCAAAAACTTCATTAATAATAGTGCCACAAAAAGAACATTATTCGAAGAATTTACCCCTTGAAAAGTAAGGCTAATAAATGTGTTCAAGTACAATAGGACATCGTTGGCGTGAGCTATGAGATCTTGAAGGTTCCCCGTTCCCATATGCGACTGTTATTTCTGTGTCGTGGGCAGAATTTGTAAGACTTGCATCGAAAAGATTAAACATTAATGCATCAACATACACTAGAAATAAAAGTGGTCCCAAAACAGATCTTTGTGGGACATGCCCATGGAAAGAAAATTTTGGCCCAAAACCTTAATGACTTTATTATTTTGTATGTGACGAAAGTTCCAGATATATGCATAGAAGAGGCGAAAAATAACGTCTTAGTTGTGAGACAGAAAGTCCTTTCAGCTAGGCTTTCAAACATATCCCGTTTCTCGGTAGCTGAGTCTTTCTACATTAAACTAACAGTTTCCTTGACCGTTTTACATTTTTTTTAAAATTCAAATGGGCATAGTTGAAAATCATCCATTAAGTTTTGGAAAAATATAAGTGCAAGTATGGAATCCCGAGCAATTTAAGACCATTTCAGTGGTAGTAGTAAAAAATACACAAGTACATACAATTAAAAATGTCAGGTTTTATATTCTAGCATTTGGTCTTCGTTTGGCCTAGGCCTTGATGCTGTATTAAATAAAAAAAAACTAGTTCTTTTAACTGCAAGTAAGAAGCAACATTAAAACTTAAAACGAACTGAAATTATTCCATATATAAAAGGGGTTGACCCCTCCTCAACGCCTGGCTCTTTACGTTAAAGTTTGACTCTTTCTCGCAACTTTACTTTTTAAAACAATACAAAATTTTAGCGTAAAGAGCGAGGCGTTGAGGAGGGGTCAACCCCTTTTATACACGGAGTAATTTCTGTTCGTTTTAAGTTTTAATGTCGCTCCCTACTTGCAGTTAAAAAACTTGTTTTTAATTTAATTTCTGAACGTTTTTTTAATTAATGAATGTTTTGATTTTGGCTCACCGCATATGAATAATTAAAACAAAATTTACATATCTTTTTTTGGCTATATGGCTTTCTCATAGTTTTGATCGGACGATTTTTTGATAAAAAAAAAGGGTGGGCAAGGAGGCCTAGTTGCCCTCCAATTTTCAATTTTTGGTTGCTTATAATGCAACTAGATTTTTTTTATGAACGTTTTGTTAGTAATAAACATACGTACCTTACGAATTAACTTACGTAACGAACTTCTATATTTGTGTATTTTTATTACGTACTAGCTGTTGGGGTGGCGCTTCGCGCCACCCCAAAGCCCCCCCGCGCGCGTAAGTCGTTACGCGCCCTATTAGTTACGCGCCATTGTAGTTGTGTCCCTATGTCCCACCTGTGAATATAGATATATATATATATATATATATATATATATATATATATATATATATATATATATATATATATATATATATATATATATATATATATATATATATATATATATATATATATATATATATATATGTTTTTAACTACGTAAAACTTGCGAATATACAACATTCTTTGCTGTCCCATTGTCTGTGCATATAAATAGATTGTCAGGTTTACCGACTCTTGAACATGCAACATATAATGGTCCATGGGAAAACAATCCGTATTCAGATCTATACCTCATGATTCTAATGATTGCCCTTGAGCTTTGTTGATGGTGATTGCTAATCGACCATTCCCTGAGTCGCCATCGTCATTTATATATCCCCCTGTGCACCCCGGCGTCCCCTTTGTAGTTATGTCCCTGTGTCCCGGTCGTCATTTATATTCCCTGTGTCCCGGTCGTCATTTGTGTCCCGGTGTTCCAGTCTGTGATTTCTCTTTGAGTGTCCCGGGCGTCATTTATATTCCTTGTGTCCCGGTGTCCCGGTCGTCATTTATATCCCCCTGTGCCCCCCGGCGTCCCCATTGTAGTTGTGTCCCTGTGTCCCGGTCGTCATTTATATTCCCTGTGTCCCGGTCGTCATTTGTATCCCGGTGTCCCGGTCTGTATATACATTCGTTTTTTAGTTTTGTTTTTCTCCTTTATTTTTTTCCTTTTTTCTTTTTTTTCTTTTTTAGTTTATTTAGATTTTTAGATTTTTTAGTTTTTTTATTAGTTTTTAGTTTTTTTGTAGTTTTTACCATTTTTTTAGTTTTTTTAGTTTTTTTTTTTACTTATGTCCTGGTCGTCATTTATACTCCCTGTGTCCCGGTCGTCATTTGTGTCTCGGTGCTTTGTTGATTGCTAATTTATATTATATTTATATTTATATTTTTTATATTTATTAATATTTTTTTAGTTTTCTTTTTCTCTTATTTTTCAGTTTTTTCCTTTTTTTTAGTTTTTTCTTTTTTAGTTTTTAGGTTTTTTTTTGTTTTTTACCTTTTTTTAGTTTTTTTAGTTTTTTTAGTTTTTTAGCTTTTTTAGTTTTTTTATTAGTTTTTAGTTTTTTTTTAGTTTTTGCCTTTTTTTAGTTTTTTCAGTTTTTTTTAGTTTTTAGTTTTTTACCTTTTTTTTAGTTTTTTTTAGTTTTTTAGCTTTTTTAGTTTTTTTTCTTTTTAGTTTTTTTTGTAGTTTTTACCTTTTTTAGTTTTTTTTCTTCTTTTGTATTAGTGTGAAATAATTCAGACGTCATATGCGGACAAACACGACGTCACTCGACAGACAGACAGACAGAAATAACCCACAAACAACTTATTTTTATATATATTTATTCATATTTTTTTAGTTTTCTTTTTCTCTTTTATTTTTCAGTTTTTTCCTTTTTTTAGTTTTTTTCTTTTTTAGTTTTTAGTTTTTTTTAGTTTTTTACCTTTTTTTAGTTTTTTTTAGTTTTTTTAGTTTTTTAGCTTTTTTAGTTTTTTTATTAGTTTTTATTTTTTTTGTAGTTTTTGCCTTTTTTTATTTTTTTCAGTTTTTTTTTAGTTATTAGATTTTTACCTTTTTTTAGTTTTTTTTAGTTTTTTAGCTTTTTTAGTTTTTTTTTTCTTTTTAGTTTTTTTTGTAGTTTTTACCTTTTTTAGTTTTTTTCTTCTTTTGTATTAGTGTGAAATAATTCAGACGTCATATGCGGACAAACATGACGTCACTTGATCCACACACAGACAACTTATTTTTATATATATAGATATGAGGGGGTTCGCCCCCTCGTCAATACCTCGTTCTATACACTAAAGCTTGAATTTTGTCCCAAATCCTTAAGAATGACCCCTGATTCACAAAGGCCATAGAATAAATAGTTGAAATTACTAAAAATACTTCAGCGTAAAGAGCAAGGTATTGTGGAGGAGACGAAGTCCCTTACATAAGCAATATTTCATGTTCCTTATAAGTTTTAATGCTGCTCATTACTTCCAGTTGAAAAAAATTATCTATTTTCTCATTCTTTTTTTAAATAATGCTAGAAAATCCTGCGCTCCCTTCATGGAAATTTTCTTCCCTCATGAAAAATTCCTCCACTGTAAGATCCTCCCACGCAACCTCCTCCCCGCGACCCACTCCCATCCCAACGCGAAAAAATCCCCTTGTAAACGTCTGTACACTTCATAATTAACAATTACTATATGTAAACAATGGTCAAAGTTTGTAACTTGCAGCCCCTCCCCCGGGGACTTGAGGGATTAAGTCATCCCCTAAGACATAGTTATTAGGTTTTCAACTAAGTTGAACAGAATGGCTGATCCGGTGACTTTGGGGGAAAACGCGCGTGGGAGGGGGCCTAGGTGCCCTGCAATTTTTTGATCACTTAAAAAGGGCACTAGAACTTTGAATTGCCGTCAAAATCAGCCCTCTTGCGACATTCTAGGACCACTGGGTCACCCCTACGGTCACCCCTGAAAAAAAAAAATAAATAAATAAACATGCATCCGTGATCTGTTTTCTGGCAAAAAATACAAAATTCCATCATTTTGTGATTGAAGGCCGATATTAACTAGATTACTTAATTAACTATTTATATAGTTAATTCAGTAATTAATAAAATTAATTTAGAGAGAAAAAAAGATATTGACGCAGAAAAGTTGTCAACTGAATAAGTCTTATAGAAAGAAGTGTCTAGTAGAAAGTTAAGTCTATAATTAAGAAATTGGTCAGGTGGGTATTTTTCAATTTCTGTTGCGTCAAATCTACTTATATAAAAAATGTAATAAATTAGTAAATTAAGAACACATCTTTCGTATTTAGCAACGTTGAAGTAATTGGAAACAGGAGTATACGCAAAAGTAAAACTATTGAAAATAAGACCTAAGGAAATCAAACTTTCAAGTTTTGCTATAAAGACTTATTTATGATCAACTGCCTTCTGTCTGATAATTAACGACTACTGTAAGCTTTTCTCAGGAAGTAGGCTAAGTCTTATTTTTGTGATTTATCAAGAGCAGCTTTATTCACAAAGATTCGTATAAGTTTTATTTCTGATTAAAATTAAGTCAATGTTTTAAACCTTTGTAGAGGAAAAAACAGACGATACAGCCAAAAAAGCAGAAAACGGAGCTCTTAAAAATTCAAACGAGTCAAATACGAGAGAAAATAGTAACCAAGTCAACACCAACACTCAGAGTATTGCCGAAGAAAAAGAAGCTGTGCCAAAGGTAGTGACTAGCCAAAGTTCAGAGAAACCTACGCAAAACCTTGATTCAAAGGAGAATTCGCAGCCTATAACATCAACTATAGACCCGCCGTTTACGTCTCATAGTTCAGGCGTGACAGCTGCAGAAAAGCCAGCCGTATGTTCCGGTGCAAGTACCATAGCCACTCCTCGGCCAATTGTAAGTTCCTTCCTTTCTTTTTCTTTTTAGAAATGCTTTAATAGAGTGGGTTGGAGGAGGAGTGTGTGTAGCTGTGTAAGCATCAGGCGGCCTGATGCTGCAGTAAGGTGTTAGTCGTAACATTAGTAGTAGCAGTATTAATAACAGTAGCAGTAGTAGCAGCAGTAGGCTATAAGTAGTATTAGTAGTAATGGTAGTAGTAGTAGTAGTAGCAGTAATAGTAGTAGTAGTAGTAGTATTTATTGTGTATGTTTTATGTTATTATTTTTAAGAAAAAACTCTCTCTGTCTAAAAGAAACCCTAATGCCACAATATAGGATACACAACACAGGTCATCACTAGTTTCTTTGTCACGTATGTTGGAGGTGACTTCATTGTATGAATTGCAGAGTAACTCACTTGTTTTGCATTTGACTTAATTTGTTTTTGCATAGTAACTCAAATTTCAAGATGCAACATTTTAATGAGCTTCTCTGTTTTAAATGAAAACTATCCACTAACACATGAATTAAACATGGAATTTTTATTATATTACCTAGCTACCATTTTTTACCATGTACCGAAAAAAGTAATTGATTAAATAAACTACTCGGTGAACACATCAGGTGATTCTTATCCATTACATTAATTAAAAAAAAATTCAATTGAATCTCAGGAACAACATTAAAACTTAGAACAAAAAGAAATTATTACGTGTATGAGGGGGACGCACCCTTGTCAATACCTCGCTCTGTGCACTTAAGTTCAAATTTTGTCCTAATTCTTTAAGAATGACTTCGGAGCTACAAAGGTCGTTTAATTAGAATAAGTAGGTCCTTTAAAAAATACTAAAAAAAAATTCTGGCGTAAAATTTAATTGTATGAACGACCGGACTTTATAAGTTCGCTGTAAATGGGGCTTAGGTAGGTTCTTCCTGTATCTATGATGAGGGCGACTTTTTGATATATATATATATATATATATATATATATATATATATATATATATATATATATATATATATATATATATATATATATATATATATATATATATATATATATACTAGCTGTTGGTGACCGGAAAAACAAAACCTATTTGAATATTTCGGCCCTATATCTAAGGGTCGTCTTCAGCAAAGAAAATAATAAACAATGAAACACTTACAATAAAAGCTCTCGGCTAAAAATCCATTTTTTTTTTTTTTTTTAATTAGCCTTGGCATCATTACTTCTTAACGAAAAGTTCAGCCAAGACCTTTTCTCCTCTTCACAGTTTTTTTTTTATTCTGCCATACATTGCCAGGGTGGTCTTAAAATTATTTAGTTTAGTTTTGAGCTTAGCCTAGACTCCATTGTTGTTTTTTTTTTCTTAAAAAATCTAGCGCAACAATTACTTTTCAGTAGCTGAGTCTATACTTTCTTGTTTCAGGTGCCAACATCTGAGCCGAAACCCGGAGCTCTGGCCCCACCTCCAACAACTCGTAGCCCTTCACCAAATCCAGCTCCTTCTCAAAGAGCTTCTAGTTCTACTGGTTCATATGGAACGGCTGGGAAATCTAAAATGACAGGACAGCCCAAAACGGGATGGCTATAAGAGATCAAAAATTTTACTCTACTAACATACCTCTCCCTTAAATTTATTCAAAAGCTATATCTGCAACGAAAAACCTTTGCTGAGCCCCCCTAAGGCACATTGAAGCTGGTATAACATCTTATTAAAGATCCTTTATGGTGTCTTTAAATGCTATCACAAGACACCACAAAGGAATAAGATACTAGAAACCGGATTGTTATTTTTTCCCTTTTTTTACTGGCTTTGAGGTATGGTTTGGAGAGAAAGAGAGAGAGAGGGAGAAAAAATTAAGGAGCCACCATATGGAGGCATCTATGTGGACGATTAAATGTTTATCAACGACAGAAAATTGGGACAGATGACTAAATACAATCTAAGATCACACTGGTCTTACATGATGTATGAACTAAAGAAAAGAAAGGATACAATAAATTATGACCACCATCAGCGGTGCCTCATCGTTGGCGGGGGAGAAGCAAGAGAATGGATTGAAACGGAGTTAAACTATGTGAACGAGGATGTTATGCGAAATGTTAAATGTTGAAAGAATTATGTGAAATATTAAATGGAGTTAAATTATGATAGTGAAGAGCTATTTCTAGTCCATAGTAATAGGGAATTCAAAAACGCTTGAAAAAAAGTGTTAAAGACCTGGAATATTTGTGCTAAATCAAGTGCACCCTGTTAAGGGCTACTTATTAAAGAACGATGGGGCGTCTATGGGTTATTTTTTTCCAGTCACCTTGTATAGAAGGTATGTTCAGAAATGTATACAGTTTATCTTCTGTTTTGCTCTCTTGACACCATCATGTTTAAGAATGTTTTTATACTAATTACATGCTTTAACTGTTAAGGTGATGCGACCTGTCAACCATTTATATTGGTGTATGTCGTCATTGCAAAATATTGACTTAGGAACATCTATCATTGGGGCAACCATGTGGAGGCATTTGCGTGGACGATTGAATGTTTGTCAACGACAATAAATTGGGACAGATGGCTAAATACATTCTAAGACCACACTGGTCTTACATGACGTATGAATTAAAGAAAAGAAAGGATGCAATAAATGAAAAATTAAATCAAATAGGTGAGAAAAAATGAGGATTTCAACAGCCAGTTGCAAACTTTGAAAAGTGAAAACAAGTAAATATTTCGACAAGGACCTCAGCCAAGTTGTTCTCAGTGCCCAGAAAAAAAATAATAATAACAAAGACAATTCTAACCTTTTGAAGTGAACTCTACAAGAAGAGAAAAGAGTGTCTTTTCTCTTCTTGTAGAGTTCACTTCAAAAGGTTAGAGTTTGTCTTAGTCTTTGTTTTTTTAGCGCTGAGAACAACATGGTGGGGGTCCTTGTCGAATTATTTGCTTGTTTTCATTTTTCATAGTTTGCTGCTGGCTGATAGAATCCTCGTTTTTTCTCACCTATTTCATTTTATTTTTTATTTATTATTTTCTTTCTTTTCTTTGTTTCACACAGATGGCTAAATAAGGCAGATTACATAGAAAAAAAGCCAAAACCTTCTAGGTAATATGTCAATGTTAGTTCATCGTTGGGCATGCACATGCGAGAGCCTTTAGGAACCCATTCTCGTCCCCTGAACTTTATGATTAAAGAAAATCCCCAGTTGCTAATAATTTTCTTATAATTTGCCCGTTTTTAGCTGTTTTGATTTGATTCCTCTTCCTCCGAAACGTGATTTCCTCCCCCAAAAAATGATACCTCCAGGGCTGCATCTATCCATAGGCTACAGAGTAAAACATTTAATCTATAAATCACAATAATATGTTGCGAAAAAATTTTCCATGTTTTAAAATTTGGGCTAAGAATATTTTCTAAAAGAGTATCCAGATAAACATTAAAAGTATTCATTTTCTGTCTTACTGTAGATTTTTACTGTTGTTTCTGTTGGTTTGTTGTTGTTTTTTTTTTGTTCCTTTTTGTTGTTTCTCTTACTTTGTTTCTGTTCCGATACTATTATAATTAATCAAGAAATAAAATCTAGTGTCAGTTGGATTGCAATCCTTCCTTTTGGAGAAAACAGGTTTTAGGCAAATATGTAAAAGGAGGTATAACCGAGTTTCCTTTGATTTGGTGGATGTGTTCAAGAAAAACAAATGTGTGAAAATATTCTTTAATAATGTGTAAAAATTTATCACTACCGGTGGTAAACAATCGCCTTCTTAACAATTTTTCTTTTTGATATTTTAAGGAAAAAGTAATAAAGCCAGGCGACAAAACTTTCAAAAATCAGTTCAAAAGTCAATTCCTGAGAATCTCTTGAACTTTGATTTACTAGACTCCACTACCCTCTATAAAAAATCTATAGAAAGTTTGTCCTCTATTAGACTTCAGACTTTTTTTTTTAGTTCAGATTAAATTAAAAAAAAAACAAGTTTTTTTTTAGCTGAAAGTAAGGAGCGACATTAAAACTTAAAACGAACAGAAATTGCTTCGTATATGAAAGGGGCTGCTTCCTCATCAACGCCCCGCTCTTTACGCTAAAGTTTAACTTTCTCTCAACTCTTCTCTTTAAAACAGTAAAAAACTTTAGAGTAAAGAGCGGGGTGTTGATGAGGAAGCAGCCCCTTTCATATACGAAGTAATTTCTGTTCGTTTTAAGTGGCTTTCTCATGGTTTTAATCGAATGATTTTGAGAGAAAAAAGAGCGGGGAAGGAAGTCTAGTTACCCTCCGATTTTTTGGTTACTTAAAAAGGCAACTAGAACTTTTAATTTTTACGAATGTTTTTATTAGTAAAAGATGTACGTAACTTATAAATTAGCCTACGTAACGAACTTTTGTATTCTCATGTTTTTATTACATATATGAGGGGGTTCACCCCCTCGTTAGTACCTCGCTCTTTACACTAAAGCTCAAATTTCGTCCCAATTCATTAAGAATGACCCCTGAATCATAAAAGCCGTAGAATAAATAGTTGAAATTACTAAAAATACTTTAGCGTAAAGAGCGAGGTATTAGGAGGAGGTGAGCCCCTCATATGCGGAATAATTTCTGTTCGTTTTAAGTTTTAATGCTGCTCCTTACTTCCAGCTGAAAAAACTTTTTCATATTTATTTTTTCATTGTTTTTTTTTAATAATACTAGAAAATCCTGCGCTCCCTTCATGGAAATATTCTTTCCCCATGACAAGTTCCTCCAAGGGAGTTTCCCCCAACATATTACCCTCTTCTCAACCCCTCCCCCAACCAAGAAATCCCTCTGAAAACGTCTGTACACTTCCCAATAACCATTACTATACGTAAGCACTGGTCAAAGTATTGTAACTTGTAGCCCCTCCCACGGGGACTGTGGGGAGTAAGTCGTCCCCAAAGACATAGTTATAAGTTTTTTCGTCTACGCTGAATAAAATGGCTATCTCAGAATTTTTATCCTTTGACTTTGGGAAAATAATTAGCGTGGGAGGGGGCCTAGGTGCCCTCCAATTTTTTTGGTCACTTAAAAAGGACACTAGAACTTTTCATTTCCGTTAGAATGAGCCCTCTCGCAACATTCTAGGACCACTGGGTCGATACGATCACTCATGGAAAAAAAAATAAAATAAACACGCGTCCGTGATCTGCCTTCTGGCAAAAAATACAAAATTCCACATTTTTGTAGATAGGAACTTGAAACTCCTAGGGTTCTCTGATACGCTGAATCTGATGGTGTGATTTTCGTTAAGATTCTATGACGTTTAATTTCAACTTCAATAGCCTTGTTATATCATATTTGGACTGTTTTGAATAAAATAGCTATCTCCAAATTTCTGTCAGATGCATTTCAGGAAAACACGAGGTGTGTGAGATGGTAGTTGCCCTCCGATCACTTTGACTCTTAAAAAGAGAACTAGAACTTCTGCCTACCAATCCTATTAGCCTCATTTGAAAACCTTACATTTTTTAAAACCTTACTGGCCCCAGGGCATAACTAAAAACCATTGCCTGAGGACAGTGGGGATGTTTTGATCCTCAAAGACATTATTTCCGGATTTTAAAACTACGTTGAACAAAATGGCTATTTTATGACTGGATATGCTTGGGGAAGTGATGGGCGCGAAGGGGGATTGGTTGCCCTCCAGTCACTTATGATTATTAAAAAGGGCATTAGCCTCTTCAATTTCCAATTGAATGACCCTTTTCAAAGTTCCTACAGTAACTCATTCGATACGAAATGCCCTGGCCTAGAACCAAAAAACAAAAACAAAAAATATATACATAATGCACTGTGCCAATATCGTCCTTTTCTTAGGAAGCGCTTTTGCGCTGCCTATGATTTTAATTTTGATTTATGGTCTAACCACAGTTTTCGTCACTTTTTCCATACCATTTTATCTAGCTGTTCGGAGTCGTTCGTCATCTTGTATAATTCCACTTACCTCATTGATTCAAGAATGATAAAACCACCCCAAAAAATGAAGCAAGCTGATCTTTAAATGCACATGCGTATCAAAAATCACGAAGCATTATAAAAACATAGAAACAACAGATAAAAATCAACAACGAAAAAAAAGTGAAAAGAATCTGACATAAGATAAAAATATAAACATAAAGAACCATGAACTAAAGAATGGTGGGGTCCTAGCAACCAATTCCAAAGGGGAAGGTTGATATTAGAGGTAGATTTAAGCACTATGAAGAGCTATTTTTGAGAGGTTTTAATGAAAAAATGCCGCGTTTCTTTGAGCCAAGATTATGCACCAGAGCATGCAGGCGTTTCTTTTAATTCTGGTGAGTTCTACCTACATAGTATTTTACCACATGGTATTTGATAAACCCCTCTTTGGCGAGTAAATGGGGTTTTATCTTTGCCAGAATTTAGGAAATTCATGATTTTCAAATTATTGGTATTTACTACATATAGATTATTTTATGTACAGACTTTTTAAGATTCAAATTAATTTTGGAATGTGTGGGAGGTAATTTATGTTTGAGAGCTTATCGGGATTCTCATATGATAAACTACCATTGACTTTACACGAGGCTCTTTTCGGCCTACGGTTAATTGCATTATTAATAAATAAAATAGGATACCCATTTCCAAAAATTCCCTGCTTAAGTTTAGCTCTACTGTGATGTCTGAATCAGGACAAATGTTTAGGGTTCGATCGACGAGGGGGATTACGACAGCTCTTTTAACTTGTGGGGGGGGGTTTTATTTAAAATGTAAATATCTATTGTTTTGTATCGTTTTTCTGTAAATAGTAAAATTGAGTTTATCTAAGCTACGAATAATTGACATATCTAGGAATGAGATTTTATTTTCAATTTCAATTTCTTATCTGTAAACTGTAAATTTTCATCATATGCACTAAGGTAATTAAAACAAAACCTCTAAGTTCATTTTCCCCACTTTACTTGGGAATTATGGGAAAAATAAAATGTGTTCTTCTTGTTTTCATGTTTGTGATGGAAAAGCAGTATGGTCTTCGTCGCTCTTCTTTAACTGAGTGTTAAATTTCAAACCCTCCTCGGTAGAAAAAAATCTTTTAACACCTCTCAGCTTAACTTTAAACTCTAGAAAATGTTAGTCCAAACAACTTACGCCAAAGTGACAATATGTGACGTTTCCGGAGCAACCGATTCCGGAGGGTAAGGGTTACTATAAGAAATAGATTTAAACCTTATGAAGAGTTACCATAAAAAGGGTTATTATTAAAATTTTTATTATGAAAATCCCTCATATCATTGACCGGATCTTAGATTTCAGTCACCCCACCGTCAAAAAATTTTTATTGTACCTCATACCTCATACTTTGGCAAATACAGCATAAAGATGATATCACCGAAGCTCTAAATTCTAATATTTCTTCTGTTTCTTTTGATTCTGTTTTAAGCAGCCATGTATCTGAAAATACTAGCCACAAAATACTTTTTGAAGAATCCACCCTTATTAGCAAGGACCTAGGCATAGAGCAGGTAGTTCGAGAAGCAATTGAAATCTGACTAAGGTTAATAACAATATTTCATTAAATAGGGACTTGGGAGAATATTTAAAATTAAAATATTTAAAATTAATATTTAATTAAAAACGATCTTACAAAATATTGAAAAAAACAATAGATATTAACACAGAACCATTCACAAATAGACCATTGAAGTTAGCGGCCAAAAAAGCAAGATTAGCACTAAAAACTTGTTTTTAATTATTCTTCTTTCATTTCAAAGAACTGCCTTGTTTCATCTCACTTTATCTATCAGTCCTGGTTGAACTTCGATAAAATAAGGATGCTGGGACTGTTTAACAAAAAATCATTTTAGTTTGATAGGTCGTATGTTGTTGTAAGTTTTTCTTCTTCTATATATTTATGTTTTGTTGAGGATGGCCTTTGGACCTAGGGCCGAAATATTCATTCAAGTTAGATTTCCACTGTCTCACAAAAAGAATTCCCTGTTTCTTGTTTTTGATGTCGGTCAGCCAAAGAAACGAGGTTTTTTCATTACAAGCCGTGAAAAATATCTGAATGTGGTTTAAATTTACATCTAACCAGATTATGTAAAATTTGAACAGAAAATATTATTCAGGTGTGCCAATGTCAACCGGAGGTGCATTTGTCTTGATTCAAAGAAACGCGGCATTTCCATTGAAAGCTCTCGAAAATATCTCTTAATAGGGCTTAAATTTACGTCTGACGAGATTATGTGAAATTTGAAGAGAAAATACTATTCAATTGTGCACTCGTTAACCGGGGCCACATAGTCTTGTCTCAAAGAAACGACGCATTTTCATTATTGCTCTCAAAAATATCTTAATGTGGCTTAAATTTACCTCTAACGGGATAACGTGAAATCTGAAGAGAAACTATTATTCAAATGAGCGCTTGTCAACCAGGGATGCATAATCTTGGCTCAAAGAAACGCAACATTTTCATTAAAACATCTCAGAAACTGGCTTATTTACTCTTAACTGGGCTTATATTTACCTCCAATATCAACCCTTCACTTTGGAACTGGTTGCTAGGACCCCCACCTTTCTTTAGTTCATAGTTCTAATTGTTGATATTTTACCCTATGTCAGGCTCTTTTCAAGTTATGTTTTTTCAATGTTGAGTCTTCACTGCTTTTTCTGTGTTTTTATAATGCTTCGTAATTTTTTTATTAATGAAATTTTTATTTTAAAAAGTTTTTATCCTTTAGATTTATTGATCCAGGGCAAAACTTCAATATATTTCACTAACGTAATATCTTGTAGCCTATGGACATAGGTATCAAACAGTTCGTGGTAACGAACTGTAGTAAGGAGCGACCCGGCTCAATAGTAACCAAAAGTCTAAAAAATGGAATTTTGGTACCAATAGCTACATCAAAAGAATCGCATTTTAATGCTGATTTTAAATATATAAGTTTCATCAAGTTTAGTCTTACCCATCAAAAGTTACGAGCCTGAGAAAATTTGCGTTATTTTAGAAAATAGGGGGAAACACCCCCTAAAAATCATACAATCTTAACGAAAATCACACCATCAGATTCAGCGTATCAGAGAACCCTATTGTAGAAGTTTCAAGCTCCTATCTACAAAAATGATCTGCCAGAAGGCAGATCATGGATGCGTGTTTATTTGTTTTTGTTTTTTTTTTCCAGGGGTGATCGTATGGACCCAGTTGTCCTAGAATGTTGCGAGAGGGATCAAAATCACCGGATCAAAGTCTTGAGATGGCCATTCTGTTTAGCTTAGTCGAAAACCTAATAATTATGTCTTTGGGGACGACTTAATCCCCCACAGTCCCCGTGGGAGGGGTTACAAGTTCAAAACTTTGGCCAGTGCTTACATATAGTAATGGTTAATGGGAAGTATAAAGGCGTTGTCAGGAGGATTTTTTGGTTGGAGGCAGGGGTTGAGAGGAGGGGAATATGCTGGGGGAACTCTATATCGAGGAATTTGTCATGGGGGAAGAAAATTTCCATAAAGGGAGTGCAGGATTTACTAGCATTACTTAAAAAAAAAAACAATAAAAAGTTTTTTTCAGCTGGAAGTAAGCAGCAGCATCAAAACTTAAAACGAACAGAAATTATTACCCATATGAGGGGCTCACCTCCTCCTAATACCTCGCTCTTTACGCCAAAGTATTTTTAGTAATTTCAACTATTTATTCCGCGGCTTTTGTGATTCAGGGGTCATTCTTAATGAATTGGGACAAAATTTAAGCTTTAATGTAAAGAGCGAGGTACTGACGAGGGGGCGAACCCCCTCATATATGTAATAAAAACATAAGAATACAAAAGTTCTTTACGTAAGCTAATTTATAAGTTACGTATATCTTTTACTTATAAAAAGATACGTAAAAAATTAAAAGTTCTAGTTGCCTTTTTAATTAACCGAAAATCGGAGGGCAACTAGGCTTCCTCCCACGCTCTTTTTTCTCAAAACCATTCGATCAAAATTATGAGAAAGCCATTTAGCCAAAAAAAAATAAATATACAAATTTCGTTTTAATTTTTCCTCTGCGGAGAGCCAAAATCAAATCATGCATTGATTCAAAAACGTTCAGAAATTAAATAAAAAAAACAAGTTTTTTAAATGAAAGTAAGGAGTGACATTAAAACTTAAAAGGAACAGAAATTACGCCGTATATGAAAGGGGCTTTTCCTTCTCAACGCCCCGCTCTTTACGCTATAGTTTTTTACTGTTTTAAAATGTAGAGTTAAGAGAAGAGTCAAACTTTATCGTAAAGAGCGGAGCGTTGAGAAGGAAAAGCCCCTTTCATATACGGAGTAATTTCTGTTCGTTTCAAGTTTTAATGTCGCTCCTTACTTTCATTTAAAAAACTTGTTTTTTTATTTAATGCTCATTAAAGAATGACCCTATATAAGTTTAAAATTCTGATCAATAAAGAGGAAAAGGAAAAACTCTTGATCATGTATGAAGGCGTAGCATATTCTAGCCATAATGGTACTTTCAATATTATTTCATCTCTGATAGCAATATTACCTGATAACACTCTTTTAAGCATTACTTAACATTCAGGTGCATACCAAGTGTAAGCTTTTTCTCCTAATCGATTTTACCCTCTGCATCTTAATTATTGCAGTCATAGGAAACACATAATCAATATGACCTGGTTGGTCATTATTAGAGAAGCGCATCCATTTTTTAGCTCTCTAGAATCCCACTCCAACGAAACAAAAAACGCACAAAGTGGGCTTGCTTACAGGTAACATTACCTATAGAGCGAAGCTTATTAGTCCATGAGCCCCGCGGGCAGCAGGGCGAGGTCTGCATTCTATATTTATTCAACAAAGAGTAACAAAACTAAAAAAAAGAAATAAAAACAAATGAGGTTTATTAAATAAACTTAGAATACAGACCTCGCCCCGCCACCCGTGGGGCTCATGGACTAACACACTTCGCTCTATAGGTAATATTACCTGTAAGAAAGCCCACTTTACACATTTTTAGTTTGCCCCATGGAGGAGGAGGGTCAACCAGAAATGGATGCACTTCTAGAATTAGCATTCCTTCGCAGCATAGTTCCTAGTTTAGAGCACTTGGAACGAAACTAAACATTTACCGATTTTAGTTACGCATTTAATATTCAAATTACGATTTATAAATTTAGTATAGAATCAAAGGTTCTTCAAAGATCACATCACATGAGGATTGAAAAAAAGTAAGTACAAGCAATAAGTGTGAATGAATATATGTTTTTCAATAATGGTTCCAAAATTATCTCTCTAAGGTGGTACGCTAAGATTTTCCGGCTAAAAAAAAACGATCCAGATGGGTCAAGACTTTGGGAAAATTCATTTAGACCCTTTAAAAAAAATCTATTTCATAAAAATGACATCACATTCATGTGTAAATAAAGATCAACTTACTTCAGTTTTTGGGGTGGTTGTATCATTCTGCAATCCATGAAGTAAGTGAAATTATACAAGATGATGAATGATTGCGAACAGCTAGATCCAATGGTATGGAACAAGAGACGATATCTGCGGTTAGAACATATATCAAAATTACAATCATAGGCAGCGCAATAGCGCTTCCTAAGTAAAGAACGATGTTGGCACAATATATTATTATTATTATTTTTTGATTCTAGACCAGAGCATTTCGTATCGAAGGAGCGGTTGCCGAAACTTCAAAAAGGGCTCATTCAGTTGAAAACTGAAGAAGCTACTGCCCTTTTTAATAATTGCAAGTGACTGGAGGGCAACCAATCCCCCTCTCACACCCATCACTTCCCCAAACACATCCAGTCACAAAATAGCCATTTTTTTCAACGTAGTTTTAAAATCCGGAAATTATGTCTTTGAGGATGACAACCTCCCCACAGGGCCAGGGTTTTAACTTATGCCCTGGGGGCCAGTAAGGCTTTAAAAAAAGATTGGTCATACAAGTTTCAGAGGGGGCTAATAGGATTGGCAATCAGAAGTTCTAGTTCTCTTTTTAAGAGTCTAAGTGATCGAAAAGCAACTACCATCTCCCACACCTCGTGTTTTCCCAAAATGCATCTGTTAAAAATTTTGAGATAGCTATTTTATTCAAAATAGTCCTATATAGGTTGAAATAAACCCCCTGAGCTTGGGAGCAAGGGTTGTAAGTTATGCCCCGGGGACATTTAAGGTTCTTATGGAAGGGATGGTTGTATAAGCCTTAGAGGAGGCTAATCTGTTTGAAAATATGAAGTTTGAGTTCCCATTTAAAAGTCAAAAGTGATGAAGGGCAACTAGCACACCCCTCGACTACCCCTCTTTTTTCCAGAATAATCTGATTAAAATTGTGAGATGGCAATTTTGTTCAAAATAGTCCAAAGAACATACAACAAGGCCTCTAGGATTGACACAACCCTCTCCCCAGTTCCCCCTGGAAAGAGTTGTAAGTCTTGCCCTGGGAGCCTATAAGATCTTTATGGAATGGTTGGTTGTATAAAATTCAGATGTTGCTCATTTGATTTGAAATTGAATGTCATAGTGCCCTTTTTAAGCGTCAAAAGTAATTTGAGAGTAACCAGCCCCTTCCCCAGGCCCGTCGTTTCCCCAAAGACATCCAATCAAAATTTGTAGATACCAATTTTGTTCATTGTAGTTGAAGGGTCTCGATATTATTTCTCTGAGGAAAACACACCGCCCCCATAGCTGTCAGTCCAAGAGTTTTAAGTTATACCGTAGGGGCATTTACGGTTTTTATAGAAAGGATAGTCATATATATTTCCGACGGGATTCACTGTATAATTCATCAGAATTTCTAGCGTCTTTTTTAGCAGAAAGTGATGAGAGGGAAGCTAACCTCCCCTACAAACGTCGTTTTTTCCCGAAATGCATCCAAAAGAAAATCTGAGAGAGTTATTTTATTCAAAATAGTCGAAAGGCCATATAACAAGGCTTCCAGGGTTGATACAAACTACCAGAACCTGGAGGCGAGGGGAGTAAGTTATGCCGCGGGGCATTTAATGTTTTCATGGAAGGGATGTTTATTTAACGTTAGAAGAGGCTCATTCGCTTGAAAATTGGAAGTTCTAGTCTCCTTTTAACAGTCAAAAGTCATGAAGATTAACTGGCCCGCCCCCCTCGACAACTCGACTTTTCACCAAACACATCCGATCAAAATATGGATTGCGATTTTGTTAAAAATAGTGTAAAGAACATATGACAATGCCTGTAACGTTGACATAACCCCTCTGTGCCCTGGGGATAGGGCTGCAAGTTCTGCTCTGGTGGTATATAAAGTTTTTATGGAATGGGCGGTTGCATAAACTTCAGATGGGGCTCATTTGATTTGAAATTGGAACTTATAGTCCTTTTCGAAGATTCAAATGGGATTTGAGAGCAACCAACCCCCAACAAGAGCAACAAGTGTTTTAAGTTATGCCCGGGGGCATTTAAGGTTTGAACTTTAAAGTAGGTTCATTTGGTTGAAAATTGGAAGTTCTAGTTCCCTTTTAAGAGTCAAAAGTGATCTGAGAGCAACCAGCCACCCATACCCGTCATTTCCCCAAAACTTCCAGTCAAAACTTGGAGAGAGCGATTTTGTTCATAACAGCTGAAGGGTTCAGAAATTATGTTTATATGGAAGAAATGCCCCCCCCCCACAACTATCAGGGCAAGCGTCATGAGTTATTTTCTGGGGCTATATAAGGTTTTTGTAGAAAGGGTGGTGGTATATACTTAGAATGAGAGTCATTGAATTGATAATCGGAATTTTAATGCCCTTTTTAAGAGTATAAGAGATCAGAGGGCAGCTTCCGCTCCCCCCCCCACATGTTGCTTTTTCTCTAAATATGTCCAACAGAAATTTTGTGATATTGATTTTATTCAAAACAGTCCAAAGATCATATAAAATAGCTTTTGGGGTTGATAAAAACTACCTGAGCCGAGTGTTATAAGTTATGCCCCGGAGGCATTAAATGTTTTTATGGAAGGGATGGTTATTTAACGTTAAAGTAGGCTCACTTGGTTGGAAATTGGAAGTTCTAGATCCATTTTAAGAGTCAAAAGTCATAAAGGATAACAAAATAGTCGAAAGAATACGACAATGCCTCTAAGGTAGACACAACCCCCCAGTAACTGGGGAAAGGGTTGTAAGTTATTCCCGGGGGCATATAAGGTTTTTATGGAATGGAGGGTTGCATAAACTTCAGACGGAGCTCATTTGATTTGAAATTGGAAGTTACAGCGCCCTTTTTAAGAGCCAAAAGCGATTTTAGATCAAACCCACCACCTCCCTACACACTCTTCATTTCTCCCAAACACCTACAATCAAAACTTAGAGATAACTATATTTTTCATCGTAGTTGAAGGGTCCTCAATCTATGTCCGTGAGGAAGAAACCTCACGCCCAAAAGCTCTCGAGCTAAGGGTTGTAAGTTGTTTCCTGGTGAATATAAAGTTTTTACAGAAAGGGTGGTCGTATATGCTTTAGAAGGGACTCATTGGATTAGCAATTAGAAGTTCTGGTGCCATTTTTAAGAGTCAAATTGATTAGAGCGCAGCTATATTCCATACACCTCGTGTTGTCCCAAAATGCATCGAATGAAAATTTTGAGACAGTCCTTTTATTCAAAATAGTCCAAAAATCATGTAGCAAGGCTTTCGAGGTTGATACAAACCACCAGAGCCTGGAGGCGATGGTTGTAGGCTATCCCTTTGGCATTTATGGTTCTTATAAAAGAGATGAAGGACCAAGAGAGGAGAATCCAGTCCTTTGAGAACGCTTGTCTTTGGAGGCTGCTTGGTATTAACTTGACCCAGAAAGTCACGAATGCACATATAAGGAACATCACGGGCCAGCCATCCCTCACCGAAACGTAGATGGAGCTACCTAAGTCACGTACTACCCATGGACGACACCAGAATCTCAAAGCAAGCATTCTTTTGGCTACCCGAAGGCACCTGCCGCAGAGGACGACCCAAAAACACACTCCGTGGTACCTTCAACTACATGCGCCAGCTTCATGCCTCCCTACAACCAGAGTGGGATGACATTATTGCTGCCGCCAGTTATAGAGACGATTGGAGACTCTTCCTAGACGCCTTCGGTGTCTCAGGAGGCACAGAAAGATCTAAGGTAAGGTAATAGAAGGGATGGTTGTTTAAACTTTAGAGGTAGCTCATTTGGTTGAAATTGGAAGTTTTAGTTCTCTTTTAAGAGTCACAAGTATTGGAGGTCAACTCGCCCCCCCCCCAACAACCCATCTTTTAATCAACCGCATCTGATTGAAATTTTGCGATGTTCAAATTGTTTAAAATAATCCAGATACCATGTAACAAGGCTTTTGGGGTTGATACAAACCACCAGAGCCCTGTGGAAGGGGCTTTAATTTATGCCCTGGGGCAATATAAGATTTTTATGGAGTAGGTGGTCGTAAAAAATCAGATGGGTTTCATTTGGTTCAAAATTGAAAATTATATTCTCCTTTTTAAGAGTCAATGTAATTTAAGAGTACCCCCCCCCCCAGGTCCATTATTTACGAAAACAAACATTCAAACAAAGTTTTGAGACATTAATTTTTTCAGCATTTTTGAAAAGTTGAGTAATTATGCGTTTGGGGAAGACCAAGGGCTATAAGTTAGGAAATTTGTTCATTGTTTACATATTGCATATGTAATTAAGAAAAGGTATGCATGTTTGACTTCTTACTTTCCCAAAATACGAAGGGCATTAAGATGAGTCATTCAGGGAATATTGAGGAGTGTTCAACTAAATCAAAACATGTTAAGTTTATATGGGTTGTCAAAAGGGTGTAATTCAGGAATGACTGAGTATATGAATTTGGAACTTTCAGGAAAGGATAAGGGAGATGATCAATAAACCAAAAAGGCAATATTAAAAAGGCCATGCTAAAACTACTACTTCTTTAGCGAGTACTACTAAGGGTGAGGAGATTGAAAAAACATCTAAGGAAACGTTGAGGGGAAAGTTGAACAAAATCAGAACATATTATTTGTATACATATTGCTGATACGGGCGTATAAACAATATTTTTGGAACGGCTTACCATATCTTCAAAGCTACTGTTTCTACTACTATCACTACTGCTATGATGCTAGTACAATTAAGGCTACACACATGAATGTGAGAATTTGACAGAATAAGAGGGGGGAAATTTAATACATCAAAACACACTATACGTATACATAATGTCAAAAGGGCGTATCTCAAGAATGGATTTGGGTATTATTATTATTATTGCTATTATTAATATATTACCTGTCAAAAACGGAAAAGACGGAGTATAAAAAAGAAAAAAAAAATCAAATACGCTTCAACTACAAACATTATAAAATAACACTAGTCCAGGGGTGGTTGGCTCTTAAAACATTGGCACTGAATTTGGAGATTCTTCTCTCTATGGCAATGGAAGGGTTGGTGACCTTGTATTTCATGGAGATGTCGCCATTGCTGTGCCACAAAGGGAGACGCAGGAGAAACTTGGCATATCTGTAGAATGCGCTACAAATGGCTTTCTTTTCGGTAGCTGTGAACATTTTCCAGAAGGGAGCCAGAGCAGGCAGATGGGGGGCAGTAAAAGTATTGCATAGCCAGGCAAGGAGAGGACGGTTGAGACGATACTTATTGGCAACAAGTAATCCGCAAGACGCTCGTAGACGAAAACAGAAGTGGTTTGTCAGTGCTGAGCGTGTGTCCTTCAATGTAGAAGAAATAGGGAGGCCAAGATAGGCAAGAGACTCATAGGGCTTAATCAGAGTGTCGCCAATTTTAACGGAGAGGTTAATTGAAAGCTCATTTTTCGAACCATTGAAGAAAAGAAGTTCTGTTTTAGATTCGTTGAACGAAAGTCCGATCTGCTTGTATGCCGCTGCAAGTGAGTCGTAATTTTGTTGAAATAAAAATATCGAACGAGAAACATGAAGAATTTCATCAGCCAAGTTCAGCAGCGATAGATTGATCCCACGGAAAAAACACGACGGCTTTATTACTTGTTGTTCTTCGATGATAGCGTTATTAAACAGTGACGGTGAAGTTTTGCCACCTTAACGTACGCCTTTCTTGACACTCATCATTTCTTTAGAAGGAAAAGTGCCGGACGGAGAGGGGATTAGGATGACAGCCGAGAGCTTATTGTACATACTGTAGACAGGGGAAATGATGCAAGAGGAAACACCTCGATGAAGGGCTTTGAGCAGGATATGGTCATGGATGCCAGAGTGCTCCAAAGACGAGAAGATCACCATTTTTATTTGCATCAATAAGAAGATTCGCAAGAACGCTGTGAACGTGTTCCCGTCCTGAGTGCTTTTTGAACCCAAACTGGTCGTCCGGAGTAGTGCATCGAAGTGCAATTTCATTAAAAATAAGGGATTCAAATAGCTTATAAAAAGTAGTTGAAACAGTGATCGGACGATATGAAGCGCACTGGTCAGCTGGTTTACCTTTTTTGAGAAAAAAAGGGACCAATCAAACACCAAAGCTGTCTGGAACGATGCCAGTAACAAAAATCATTTGAAATAGCGGAGAAAGGTGCTCTAGGAGAAGATTGCTGGCAAAGCTTCAGTGGGTGCCAGATATACCATCGATGCCCTTAGATTTCTTTTTTTTACCTTAACAATTTTGGAACGCATCAAAGACGGAGTGACCAGGAATCCAATATCCTTAACTGCAAACTGGAGCTGCTTATAGAGGGCTTGGCAAAAGGTGTTGCCAAGGTAGGAATTAGTAAGGCTGAAAATTGGCTCCTGAAGTAGTCACACCAGTATTTTTCTGGCATGCAGGGTGGGTCGGTGGAAGATTTGTTCTTAGCTCGAAGACGCCATAAATCAGGAGGCAAATTGTCGACAATCTTGCAGGTACGGGCAATTTTGTTAGCCTTATGCTGTGCGATGGCTTCGGAAAATTTACACTTCGTGTAAATACAAACAGTGTTGACTACTCTGGGGCGCGACTTCCAACAATCTGCCCATAATTGTAGCCAGATTTTGCTGAATCATATTTGGCTAGGAGATTAGGATTATTCCGCCAGTTATCACTTCCGTACCGTGGCGAATTTTGCGGATAGCATGCGTTAGCTCAGAGCAGTAGATGTTTAATAGGATAGTTCTTTCCGAAATGAAAATACTATCCTAGGATAGTGTTAAGTTGGAACTTTTAAAAAATTCTTAAAGGAGAAGATCAATAAACAAAAAGGTAATAAATGCATGTCAGCTGGGATAAAAAGGAAGGAGGAATTGAATTCACGCCTGAATTTCTTAATACAGTGTCAAATTGGTGATTTACCACCTCATGACTAAAAACTGGAGATTAGCACGATGATTATGCCAATGTACAGTTTGAGAATCTAATACATTTGTATTCGATGAGATGGGACGTGTTGAGTGCCAGTTGCGAATGAAGCTTTGGCTCCTGGGACTACAAACTTAAGTGCAAAATATAGTTTCCTTAAACGATAGAATTTATGTATTTATACCTCCGATAGAATTATGGGTCTCAACGTGAGTTTTGTCACAGAACATTGTACTTTAAGTTTAGTTATTTCCTTTTTTTGATTAAACCCGATTGAACCTTGAGCCTTGAACCTTTTTTCCAAATAGAGGTTTTGTTCAAAGTAGTCTTTTATTTCAGTAAATCTGTATCACTACCTTAGTTTTCAAATTACGATTCTTCAGATTTGATATAGAATCTAAGGTTTTTCAAGAATTACGTCAAATGATGATCAAGTTAAGTTATTCAATATGAGTGAAAAATTAATATGCACGTAACACATTTAAGTGCAAAATATACTCCACTTAAATATTAGAATTATTTAAACTCTACCGAATGCAATTTTTCGTCATTTTTTCCAAATAACATTTTTTTTAAATAACATTTTGTGTTTATGGTCCTACCAGGAATAAGAAAAATTCTTGGTTCATTTTCTCCCTCTTCTGGATCCCATGCGTAACGATCTCGGGGTCAAAACAATTTTGGGATGAATATTTGATGTTTCCCTCCATTCCACTCCACCCTCCTCCCTTCGTTGGGCTTGTGAGAAATGATATGACTTAAGTCTTACCTGAAACACGCTCTGAGAGGAGGTTTCATACATTTTGGCACCGTTTGTGGCAGTTTTATCCGCTTCCTCGTTCGAGTCCTGATCCATGACTACAATCTGACTCATTCAAATAAAAATAAACCTTTTTATATTTATTTAAAATCTTCCCTGAAGAATCTTCCTCCATTCCTGAAATATCGTCAAAACAAATACAGCGCGGAGCCATTCAACCTTTAATAAGTTTTTCATAATGACCAAATCATTAAGATTCAAAATCATTAATAATGATACCGTGAATGAAGCCCAAGTACTCCATCTCCCTCTGCACACACACGAAATATAAAAAAAAATCCTAGTCCTTATAGAACAGAAATCGAGAAACTGCAAAGTAAGGCATCATTCTGCAATAAGGGCATCTTCCTTGCACAAGAAAACCTGTTTTCAAACCATTACCCTTCATACAAGGAAAAAATTCATGCAAATCCCATCCTCATTGGAAGTTGTGGCTGAACAAGTTTCAGAGACGACAAAATACTGGTTTTGTTTCCTCTGTGTCTTCAAGCATTAGTAAGCCAGTAGAGAAAGGGAAGGAGGACACCCCTGTCCCTGACTGGCCGAAATATGACACTTCTGTAAAAAAAAATAATTAAGAAAAGTTTCTCTATATCTGAACAAACGTACAGCCCCCCCCCCCTCGGATGGAACTTCCCTGTCACCGTCACCCCTGTCGAAACAGCAATTTCACTATGCAAAACCAAGTTTTTTTTTTATCTGTAATTCTGTATCGTCTTTCTTCTTGAGTACGCAGATGTACTTCTACTAATTTTCATTTGCCGAGGTAAACATGTAAACGTAAGGTAAACGCAATCAGATAGGTTATGATTCACATAATCATTATATTGTTACGGTGAACTTAGAACATATCAGCGTTTATAAAAAGTAAGGAACAATGTCAGAAGGTAATGCATTCACTTATTGTAAATTTTGTGTCTAATTGTGGGATTCGTTAACATTGCCACATGTAAGCATGACGTTTAATGGCATCCCCAGTTTTGGCTTAGCATCGTTCCATTCATGGCCAAACCAATCTTCTTCATTGAACAATTAATAAAAGCTTGGGTAACTTCTGTATATTCTTTTAAGAGATTACTTTAATGGCGATTAATGTCAACTCCCCAATTTCTCTAATTTTAAGGAAATGTTATTCTAGCCTTTTTTTGCTAAAATCTCAACTTCAATAAGAAAGTGGGTAAAATTCTAGTTAATTGACTTCTTGCTATCTCGGAAAGGGTTTAGGTTAGGAAAATGAAACTTTCAGGGATGAATCTACACTAAAGTATGTCCCGGGAAGGTATTTTGAAGTAGCTACCTCCTTTCCTTCTCCCTCTAGAGGGCCCTGACCTTTGATGACCTTTAAAAATATGTGTGTTATAAAAGTGAAACCTTGCAAAATAGATCTTCTGCTTAATTGAAGTACAACAAAATTGTTGGTAAAATTCTAGTTAATTGACTTCTTGCTATCTTGGAAAGGGGCTAGGTTAGGAAAATGAAACTTTCAGGGATGGGTATACTAGCTAAAGTATGTCCCAAGAAGGTATTTTAAAGTACCCATCTCCACTCCTTCTCCCTCTAGAGGGCCCTGAAATTTGCCATTTACCTTAATTTTCAGTTACTAGTTGTTTTTTCTGGTCAATGTTGATTATACCTGAACAATTGTTTTGGGTCATGAAACCATTGTTAATAGATGCATTTTGACTTTTTGAACATCTTTTCTCTCTTGCAAAACTACCGCAAACTCTCCGTTATGGAGTTATTCCGGCTCAAATATCCTGTATTTGCACATATAGAATTGCAATCATTTCCGTTTTCGTTGGTCGGACATTTGAAATCGCGAATCTAATAGTTTAGAAACAAATTTGGGCTATATATTTGCACATCAGGGGGGTGGGGTAAAGCAGAGCATATATTAAATATGTAAACTAACCATTGCTGTATTTAACATATGCTATGCTTTACCCCCCCCCCCCACTAATGTGCAAATATATAATAACTCCATAACGGTGAATTTGTGGTAATTTTGCGAGAGAGAAAAGATGTTCAAAAAGTCAAAATACATTTATTAACAATAATTACATTTCCCAAAACGATTGTTCAGGCAATATCAACATTGAGCCTTTTTCTCTGCCTTTAATTCTTAATTCTGAAAATTTAATTCCTGTTATTTGATTAAATAAAAAAAACAAAGTTTTTTTTAACTGGAAGTAAGGAGCGAAGTTAAGACTTAAAACGAACAGAAATTACTTCGTATATGAAAGGGGCTGCTTCCTCATCACCGCCCCGCTCTTTACGCTAAAGTTTGGCTCTTTCTCTCAACTCTTCTTTTTAAAACAGTAAAAACCTTTAGCGTAAAGAGCCGGGAGTTGATGAGGAAGTAGCCCCTTTCATATACGAAGTAATTCTGTTCGTTTTAAGTCTTAATGTCACTCCTTACTTTGAAAAAACTTATTTTTTTTTATTTAATTTCTGAACGTTTTTGACTCAATGCATGTTTTGATTTTGGCTTTCCGCAAAGGAATAATTAAAACGAAATTTGTATATATTTTTTTTTTGCTAAATGGCTTTCTCATAATTTTGATCGAATGATTTTGAGAAAAAAAGAGAGGGGGAGGAAGCCTAGTTGCCCTCCGATTTTGGTTAATTAAAAAGGCAGCTAGAACTTTTAGTTTTTTATGAATCTTTTTGTTAGTAAAAGATATACGTAACTTATAAATTAGCTTACGTAAAGAACTTCTGTATTCTCATATTTTTATTGCATATATGAGGGGGTTTGCCCCCTCGTCAATACCTCGCTCTTTAGAATAAAGCTTAAATTTTGTCCCAATTTATTAAGAATTACACCTTAATCACAAAAGCCGCAGAATAAATAGTTAAAATTATTAGAAATACTTTAGCGGAAAAAGCGAGGTATTAGGAGGAGGTGAGCCTCATATGGGTAATAATCTCTGTTCGTTTTAAGTTTTAATGCTGCTCCTTACTTCCAGCCTAAAAAAATTCATATTTATTTTTTCATTGTTTTTTTTTTTTAAGTAATGCTAGTAAATCCTGCGCTCCCTTCATGGAAGTTTTCTTCCCCCATGACAAATTCCTCAATGGAAATTTCCCCTAGCATATCCCCCTCTTCTCAACCCGTGCCTCCAACCAAAAAATCCTCCTGAAAACGCCTGTACACTTCCCAATAATCATTATTATATGTGAGAACTGGTCAAAGTTTGTAACTTGTAGCCCCTCCCACGGGACTGTGGGGGAGTAAGTCGTCTCCAAAGACATAGTTATAAGGTTTTTCGACTACGTTGAATAAAATGGCTATCTCAGAATTTTGATCCATGGACTTCGGGAAAATATTTAGCGTGGGATGGGCCTAGATGCCCTCTGATTTTTTTGGTCACTCAAAAAGGGCACTAGAACTTTTTATTTACGTTAGAATGAGCCCTCTTGCAAAATTCTAGGACAACTGGGTCGATACGATCACCCCTTGGAAAAAAACAACAAAAAAAAAAAAAAACAAACAAATGAACATGCATCCGTGATCTGCCTTCTGGCAAAAAATACAAAATTCCACATTTTTGTAGATAGGAGCTTTAAAATTCTACAGTAGGGTTCTCTGATACGCTGAATCTGATGGTGTGATTTAAGTTAAGATTCTATGACTTTTAGGGGGTGTTTCCCCCTATTTTCTAAAATAACGCAAATTTTCTCAGGCTCGTAACTTTTGATGGGTTAGACTAAACTTGATGAAACTTATATATTCAAAATCAGCATTAAAATGCAATTCTTTTGATGTAGCTATTGGTACCAAAATTCTATTTTTTAGACTTTTGGTTACTATTGAGCCGGGTCGCTTCTTACTACAGTTCGTTACCTCGAATTGTTGATACCTTTCTCCATAAGCTACAAGATATTACGTTAGTGAAATATATTGAAGTTTTGCCCTGGATCAATAAATCTAAAGGATACAAACTTTTTTAAATACAAATTTCATTAATAAAAGAATTACGAAGCATTATAAAAACACAGAAAAAGCAGTGAAGACTCAATAACGAAAAAACATAACTTGAAAAGAGCCTGACATAGGGTAAACTAAATCTACGTTGCATGGGCAACGTGAGGTGTTGCGGCAACCTTTGCTCGGCTTCGCCGAGTAAAGTGTTGCGAGAGCAACACTTTGGTTTTGTTTCCTCGCTGCGACTAAACGCTGAAGTTGTTAATCTGTAAGGATGCTAAAATACATACTAGGTACACCAACTCGCAAAAGTTGCAAACTCCTCATTGCTAAAGATGATTGTAGCCTTACAGCCGATTATTACTTACAAGTCCCCTACATGTCTTACCACTGGAACCAAATTGGTCTTACCATCAAATACAACGGAAACAAAAAATAGGTACACCAACTAGTAAGAGTTGCGAACCCCTCATTGCCGAGGATGATTATGAGCTAACAGCCGACTGTTGCTTACAACTCCCCTATATGTCTCACAATTGGTATCAGATAGGTTATGATTCACATAATCATTATATTGTTACGGTGAACTTAGAACATATCAGCGTTTATAAAAAGTAAGGAACAATGTCAGAAGGTAATGCATTCACTTATTGTAAATTTTGTGTCTAATTGTGGGATTCGTTAACATTGCCACATGTAAGCCTGATGTTTAATGGCATCCCCAGTTTTGGCTTAGCATCGTTCCATTCATGGCCAAACCAATCTTCTTCATTGAACAATTAATAAAAGCTTGGGTAACTTCTGTATATTCTTTTAAGAGATTACTTTAATGGCGATTAATGTCAACTCCCCAATTTCTCTAATTTTAAGGATCTGTTATTCTAGCCTTTTTGTGCTAAAATCTCAACTTCAATAAGAAAGTGGGTAAAATTCTAGTTAATTGACTTCTTGCTATCTCGGAAAGGGTTTAGGTTAGAAAAATGAAACTTTCAGGGATGAATCTACACTAAAGTATGTCCCGGGAAGGTATTTTGAAGTAGCTACCTCCTTTCCTTCTCCCTCTAGAGGGCCCTGACCTTTGATGACCTTTAAAAATATGTTGTTATAAAAGTGAAACCTTGCAAAATAGATCTTCTGCTTAATTGAAGTACAACAAAATTGTTGGTAAAATTCTAGTTAATTGACTTCTTGCTATCTTGGAAAGGGGCTAGGTTAGGAAAATGAAACTTTCAGGGATGGGTATACTGGCTAAAGTATGTCCCAAGAAGGTATTTTAAAGTACCCATCTCCACTCCTTCTCCCTCTAGAGGGCCCTGAAATTTGCCATTTACCTTAATTTTCAGTTACTAGTTGTTTTTTCTGGTCAATGTTGATTATACCTGAACAATTGTTTTGGGTCATGAAACCATTGTTAATAGATGCATTTTGACTTTTTGAACATCTTTTCTCTCTTGCAAAATTACCGCGAACTCTCCGTTATGGAGTTATTCCGGCTCAAATATCCTGTATTTGCACATATAGAATTGCAATCATTTCCGTTTTCGTTGGTCGGACATTTGAAATCGCGAATCGAATAGTTTAGAAACAAATTTGGGCTATATATTTGCACATCAGGGGGGTGGGGGTAAAGCAGAGCATATATTAAATATGTAAACTAACCATTGCTGTATTTAACATATGCTATGCTTTACCCCCCCCCCCCCCCCCACTAATGTGCAAATATATAATAACTCCATAACGGTGAATTTGTGGTAATTTTGCGAGAGAGAAAAGATGTTCAAAAAGTCAAAATGCATTTATTAACAATAATTACATTTCCCAAAACAATTGTTCAGGCAATATCAACATTGAGCCTTTTTCTCTGCCTTTAATTCTTAATTCTGAAAATTTAATTCCTGTTATTTGATTAAATAAAAAAAACAAAGTTTTTTTAACTGGAAGTAAGGAGCGAAGTTAAGACTTAAAACGAACAGAAATTACTTCGTATATGAAAGGGGCTGCTTCCTCATCACCGCCCCGCTCTTTACGCTAAAGTTTGACTCTTTCTCTCAACTCTTCTTTTTAAAACAGTAAAAACCTTTAGCGTAAAGAGCCGGGAGTTGATGAGGAAGTAGCCCCTTTCATATACGAAGTAATTCTGTTCGTTTTAAGTCTTAATGTCACTCCTTACTTTGAAAAAACTTATTTTTTTTTATTTAATTTCTGAACGTTTTTGACTCAATGCATGTTTTGATTTTGGCTTTCCGCAAAGGAATAATTAAAACGAAATTTGTATATATTTTTTTTGCTAAATGGCTTTCTCATAATTTTGATCGAATGATTTTGAGAAAAAAAGAGAGGGGGAGGAAGCCTAGTTGCCCTCCGATTTTGGTTAATTAAAAAGGCAGCTAGAACTTTTAGTTTTTTATGAATCTTTTTGTTAGTAAAAGATATACGTAACTTGTAAATTAGCTTACGTAAAGAACTTCTGTATTCTCATATTTTTATTGCATATATGAGGGGGTTTGCCCCCTCGTCAATACCTCGCTCTTTACAGTAAAGCTTAAATTTTGTCCCAATTTATTAAGAATTACACCTTAATCACAAAAGCCGCAGAATAAATAGTTAAAATTATTAGAAATACTTTAGCGGAAAGAGCAAGGTATTAGGAGGAGGTGAGCCTCATATGGGTAATAATTTCTGTTCGTTTTAAGTTTTAATGCTGCTCCTTACTTCCAGCCTAAAAAAAATCATTTATTTTTTCATTGTTTTTTTTAAGTAATGCTAGTAAATCCTGCGCTCCCTTCATGGAAGTTTTCTTTCCCCATGACAAATTCCTCAATGGAAATTTCCCCTAGCATATCCCCCTCTTCTCAACCCCTGCCTCCAACCAAAAAATCCTCCTGAAAACGCCTGTACACTTCCCAATAATCATTATTATATGTGAGAACTGGTCAAAGTTTGTAACTTGTAGCCCCTCCCACGGGACTGTGGGGGAGTAAGTCGTCCCCAAAGACATAGTTATAAGGTTTTTCGACTACGTTGAATAAAATGGCTATCTCAGAATTTTGATCCATGGACTTCGGGAAAATATTTAGCGTGGGAGGGGGCCTAGATGCCCTCTGATTTTTTTGGTCACTCAAAAAGGGCACTAGAACTTTTTATTTACGTTAGAATGAGCCCTCTTGCAAAATTCTAGGACAACTGGGTCGATACGATCACCCCTTGGAAAAAAACAACAACAAAAAAAACAAACAAATGAACATGCATCCGTGATCTGCCTTCTGGCAAAAAATACAAAATTCCACATTTTTGTAGATAGGAGCTTTAAAATTCTACAGTAGGGTTCTCTGATGCGCTGAATCTGATGGTGTGATTTAAGTTAAGATTCTATGACTTTTAGGGGGCGTTTCCCCCTATTTTCTAAAATAACGCAAATTTTCTCAGGCTCGTAACTTTTGATGGGTTAGACTAAACTTGATATATTGAAGTTTTGCCCTGGATCAATAAATCTAAAGGATACAAACTTTTTTAAATACAAATTTCATTAATAAAAGAATTACGAAGAATTATAAAAACACAGAAAAAGCAGTGAAGACTCAATAACGAAAAAACAACTTGAAAAGAGCCTGACATAGAGTAAACTAGATCTACGTTGCATGGGCAACGTGAGGTGTTGCGGCAACCTTTGCTCGGCTTCGCCGAGTAAAGTGTTGCGAGAGCAACACTTTGGTTTTGTTTCCTCGCTGCGGCTAAACACTGAAGTTGTTAATCTGTAAGGATGCTAAAATACATACTAGGTACACCAACTCGCAAAAGTTGCAAACTCCTCATTGCTAAAGATGATTGTAGCCTTACAGCCGATTATTACTTACAAGTCCCCTACATGTCTTACCACTGGAACCAAATTGGTCTTACCATCAAATACAACGGAAACAAAAAATAGGTACACCAACTAGTAAGAGTTGCGAACCCCTCATTGCCGAGGATGATTATGAGCTAACAGCCGACTGTTGCTTACAACTCCCCTATATGTCTCACAATTGGTATCGGCCTATTTTTGGTTTCAGTGTGTACCTTATTACTGAAGTTGTCAACCCCTTTAAACTTTCAAACTGGTATATCTCATGAAGGAATTTTTGTACAAAAAAATGGATGACTTATACTTTGATCAGCTCATCAAAAGCTATCGACTGCCGTCGAAAAAAAATCTATCTGTCTTAGTTCAAAAGTTGACTTTTTTGCCGTAGGCCAACTTTCTAACGTCATCACTTAGAAAGGAGAAAAGGATAAACTCTAATTTCTTTAGCAGTGAGAGAACTTTTAAAGTTTAAGAGGCACATCTGATACCATTTCTCTACCGCAATCCCAAGTGCGAAAAACCGAATGATAAACTCAGCCGAAATCACGGCAGCACTTTCGGACCAGTGGGAAAATGCCGCTTTTTTGCTTCTCTAAATTTTTCTATTTATCACTCAAAGAAGATATATTGGCTGTGGGGCAGGGTAACTGTCGCATATATTTAACACTTATAGATTCTAGTCCATCTTAAATTTGAAACTGGTGCCTGCCTGCTTGCCTGCTAGAACGGAGCTTTCCACTCGAAAGCAGAAACATGGTTTGATGAAACGAAAGCTTGGCTGCATAACTTCAGATAGTCCTCTCTGAAATAGGCTATACAACTCCTCTTCACTTCACAAACTATAGGCTCTGGCTCAAGGACAAGCAAAAACCATCCTTTTTGGCCCCAGGCAAGAGTTCTACGAAGCTTTCCAAAATGTAAAGTCATATTCATCAATCCGGCCTAAGGTCCACACTTTCCGTAAAAACCGCAGAGGTTAGACCCTTACCACTTTCTAGGAATAAGCTGAAATCGAGGTGCTAGGAACAAAAAAAAAAAACACGATAAAACCAAAGTGTTGCTCTCGCAACACAAATATCAACAATTAGAACTATGAACTAAAGAAAGGTGGGGGTCCTAGCAACCAGTTCCAAAGTGAAGGGTTGATATTGGAGGTAAATGTAAGCCCAGTTAAGAGTAAATAAGCCAGTTTCTGAGATGTTTTAATGAAAATGTTGCGTTTCTTTGAGCCAAGATTATGCATCCCTGGTTGACAAGCGCTCATTTGAATAATAGTTTCTCTTCAGATTTCACGTTATCCCGTTAGAGGTAAATTTAAGCCACATTAAGATATTTTTGAGAGCAATAATGAAAACGCGTCGTTTCTTTGAGACAAGACTATGTGGCCCCGGTTAACGAGTGCACAATTGAATAGTATTTTCTCTTCAAATTTCACATAATTTCGTCAGACGTAATTTTAAGCCCTATTAAGAGATATTTTCGAGAGCTTTCAATGAAAATGCCACGTTTCTTTGAATCAAGACAAATGCACCTCCGGTTGACATTGGCACACCTGAATAATATTTTCTGTTCAAATTTTACATAATCTGGTTAGAGGTAAATTTAAACCACATTCAGATATTTTTCACGGCTTGTAATGAAAAAACCTCGTTTCTTTGGCTGTCCGACATCAAAAACAAGAAACAGGGAATTCTTTTTGTGAGACAGTGGAAATCTAACTTGAATGAATATTTCGGCCCTAGGTCCAAAGGCCACCTCAACAAAACATAAATATATAGAAGAAGAAAAACTTACAACAACATACGACCTATCAAACTAAAATGATTTTTTATTAAACAGTCCCAGCATCCTTATTTTAGCGAAGTTCAACCAGGACTGATAGATAAAGTGAGATGAAACAAGGCAGTTCTTTGAAATGAAAGAAGAATAATTAAAAACAAGTTTTTAGTGCTAATCTTGCTTTTTTGGCCGCTAACTTCAAAGGTCTATTTGTGAATGGTTCTGTGTTAATATCTACTGTTTTTTTTAAATATTTTTGTAAGATCGTTTTTAATTAAATTCTGTATAGAGCATTTAGTGAATATTCTCCCAAGTCCCTATTTAATGAGATATTGTTATTAACCTTAGTCAGATTTCAATTGCTTCTCGAACTACCTGCTCTATGCCTAGGTCCTTGCTAATAAGGGTGGATTCTTCAAAAAGTATTTTGTGGCTAGTATTTTCAGATACATGGCTGCTTAAAACAGAATCAAAGAAACAGAAGAAATATTAGAATTTAGAGCTTCGGTGATATCATCTTTATGCTGTATTTGCCACAGTATGAGGTATGAGGTACAATATAACTTTTTTGACGGTGGGGTGACTGAAATCTAAGATCCGGTCAATGATATGAGGGATTTTCATAATAAGATTTTAATAATAACCCTTTTTATGGTAACTCTTCATAAGGTTTAAATCTATTTCTTATAGTAACCCTTACCCTACGGAATCGGTTGCTCCGGAAACGTCACATATTGTCACGGTGGCGTAAGTTGTTTGGACTAACATTTTCTAGAGTTTAAAGTTAAGCTGAGAGGTGTTAAAAGATTTTTTTTCTACCGAGGAGGGTTTGAAATTTAACACTCAGTTAAAGAAGAGCGACGAAGACCATACTGCTTTTCCATCACAAACATGAAAACAAGAAGAACACATTTTATTTTTCCCATAATTCCCAAGTAAAGTGGGGAAAATGAACTTAGAGGTTTTTTTTTTTAATTACCTTAGTGCATATGATGAAAATTTACAGTTTACAGATAAGAAATTGAAATTGAAAATAAAATCTCATTCCTAGATATGTCAATTATTCGTAGCTTAGATAAACTCAATTTTACTATTTACAGAAAAACGATACAAAACAATAGATATTTACATTTTAAATAAACCCCCCCCCCATATTTTCTAAAATAACGTAAATTTTCTCAGGCTCTTAATTTTTGATGAGTAAGACTAAGTTTGATGAAACTTATATTTAAAATTTAAATATATTTAAGTATATTAAATTTAATATATTTAAATTTATATATTAAATTTAATATATTAAATTTATATTAAATTTAAATATATTTTTTTTATTTAAATATATTTAAAATCAGAATTAAAATGCAATTCTTTTGATGTGGCCATTGGTACCAAAATTCCATTTTTTAGAGTTTTGATTGCTATTGAGCCGGGTCGCTCTAATGACTCGAAGAACTAATACTCAGAATAATTTGTTGTCACTATAATAAGATACTTTTTTCTTCCTTTTTTTTTGGGGGGGGGCATCCAATAATTTGAAGCCTTCCATTCAGTTAAAGTAAAACAGTTCAAAATAGGGATATCCAGTTAAATAATTTTATATTTCACTGTCAATAAAAAGGTATCATCCCTATTTTGAACTGTTTTACTTTCGTCATGGAAAGGCAGTGTGGTCTTCGAAGTTATCTCCATTCAGTTAATTTAGGAAACATTTAACTAAGACTTGAAACATGAAATAGCTTAATGTAATCTACACCTATTTTCTCAATAATTTCACTCTCGCAACGTTTGTCTAGGAACATCTGATGGAGCTCCACCCATGCATTCCTCTTACATTTATTTATTATAGTTCATTTAGTTTGTCGCAATTTCTTCTGGAAGTATCTTACAATTTCGTTAATTATTGAAAACTGAAAACAGTAGTTTAAACTTTGTGAAATTTTAGCTCTAAGACGGATGAGAGAAATAGATTGAGCGCTTTAAATATTTAGCATCTTTATAATTGCTTATTATTTTGTTGCAGATATAGGCAACATACATATTGAAGCAGATTTGTCTAGCATAAGCATAAGAGAAGCAGCAGCAATCCAATCTTTAGAAGGAAAACTTCTTGGTATTAATCCCCAGGGGGCCCTGGGGCCAACAGCATTGGTAATACATTTAAAGTCAACTAACAGCACTGATATGAACAATACTTAGTAGATTCTTAGAAACGTATATGATTTTTTGTGTGAACAGCTAGCAAACGTTGATTGTTATTTTTACAAATTCTAATGAGACATGTCAGCTTTGTAAAAAAAAAGGAAAAACCTGATTTTGTCTCTTATTTCTAAGCAGAAACGATCTTAAAACAAACTTTTCGAGGCTTCCCTCCCCCACCTTTTCAGGCCAAATATTAGCTTACACTCCTTACTAATAGTCGATGTCCAAATATACAGTATCCTATAGGCTATACTGTTATAAAACTTCATAAGAACCAGGTTAGTTAAATGAAGCTTATTATAGCCGTCTGCTTTGGCCATTTATTTCGTGCAGACTGCAGGTACATTTTGGAACGAATGCTCACTAAACGATATTCTTCCTCTGAAACTGGTAGGCTGTATAAACAGTTATTTATGGCACTTGGTATTTACCAAGAGACTTATAGCGATCGCAAATTCTCTTGGTCTGTCTGTCTGTTGGGTTTTGCTTGTTTAGGCGTTTCCAGATAAGCTAGGACGATGGAATTTTGCAGGTGTATCAGGGACCAGATTAGATTAAATTAGAAATTGTCTTTTCCCCGATTTGACCTTCAGGGGGTGTGGGGGGTGATTAATTCGGAAAAATTATAAGAAATGAGTTATTGTTAACTTAAGAATGGGTGATTAATGAAATTTGATATTTAGAAGAATATCATGTCTCAAAGCTCTCGTTTGAAGTCCCGACCATATTTGATGTCATTGGGAGGAGTTGGAGGGGGAAACCTAAAATCTTGGAATACGCTTAGAGTGGATGGATCGGGATGAAATTGGGAAGGGGGATAAGCACAAGTCCTAGATACATGATTGACATATCTGGAACGGATCCGCTTCCCTTGGGGAAGTTGGAGGGAAGTTTAAATCTGAAAACTAGGAAAAATGAGGTATTTTTAACTTACGAAGGAGTGATCAGATCTTAATGCAATTTATATTTAGAAGGACCTTGTAACTCAGATCTATTGTTTTAAGACCCGAGCGGATCCAGTGTCAATTGGGGGAAGTTTGGGAGAGGAACTAGAAATCTTGGAAAACGCTTTGAGTGGAGAGATCAGGATGAAACTTGGTTGGAAAAATAAGCACAATTCCTAGATACGTGATTGTCCTGATCGGACAGAATGTGCTCTCTTTGGGGGAGTTGGAGGGGTGTTAATTTGAAAGAATTAAAGTATTGAGTTATTTTTAACCTAAGAACGGTGACCGGATCTTAATGAAACTTGATATTTAGAAGGAACCCATGTCTCAGAGCTCTAATTGTTAATCCCGACTATATCTAGTAACATTGGTGGGAGTTGAAGGGGGTTTGAAATGCATAGAGTGGAAAGATCGGATGAAACTTGGTGGATGGAATAAGTAAATGTCTTAGATACGTGATTGACGTAACTGGACTGGATCCAATCTTTGGGGGAGTTAGGGAGGGTCTAATATTTTACCGTGTTCGGTGCTTATGGACTAGCTAGGACGATGAACATCGGTAGGCCTGTCAGAGACCTGCACAAATTGACTCGATAAAGTCGTTTTTTTTCGATTCGACCATCTGGAGGGCTGAAGGGAGAGGAAAAATTAGAAGAAAATGAGGTATTTATAACATACGAGTGGGTGATCGAATGTTAATGAAATTTGACATTTAGAAGGAACTCATGTCTCAGAGCCATTATTTTAAATCTCGACCAGATCCGTTAACCTTAAGGGAGTTAGAGGGGGTTGGAAACGCTTAAAGCGGAGAGATCAGGATGAAACTTGGTGGATAGAATAAGCAAATGTCTTAGATACTTGATTCACATAACCGGACTGGATCCACTCTCTTGGGGGGAGTTAGGGGGGTCTAATGTTTTGGCGAGTACTGTGCCTCTGGGCTTGCTAGGACGATGAGCATTGGTAGGCGTGTTAGGGACCTGCAGAAATTGACTTGATAAAGTCGTTTTTCCCGATTCGACCATCTGGAGGGCTCAAGGGAGAGGAAAAATTAGGAAAAATGAGGTATTTTTCACTTGCCAGTGGGTCATCGGATCTTAATGAATTTTGATATTTGGAAGTACCTCGTGTCTCAAGCTCTTATTTTAAATCCCGACCGACATTAAGCCTCTGATTTTTCTTTTAAATTAATCTATTGATTCTTAGAATATCGCTAGAGCTCATGCCATGTGAGCTCTTGGCTCTTCGGACCTCGTCACAAGTGCCATATGAGCTTTCAGATCTTGTTATGATTCTCAATCAATTGGGTAATCCTGAGAATCTCAAATGTTGGCCCCTTCTGACAAAAACAGCTACACAGCTGCAACAGCTGACAAAAACAGAAATAGCTTCTTCAGAATTCTGATCGAACGATTTAGGGGGAAAATGTGGCATGGGATGGGGCGTAGTTGCCCTCAATTTTTTTTTGGTAATTTTAAAAGAGCACTAGAACTTTTAGTTCGAAATTTCGAAATTCAGGCACGTTTTCTCGTAACCTTTGGGTGTAAAACTAAACCTAATAAAACTTAAATCATTTAAAATCAGCCTAAAAATGTAATTCTTTTGATATTTCTATTGGTTTAAAAATTTTGTTTTTTTAGAGTTTCGTTTATGATTGAGCCTGGTCACTCATTATTTACCGTTCGTTACCACAAACTGTTTGGTAACATTCATCCCTTTAAACTTGTTTTTTTTTTCTTTAGTCAGCTGCTAATGCAAGGGAAAGTGTTACTTCAGTACCATTGGAAAATGAGCCCCTAGAGGCACCAAAGCCAGCTGATATTGACCCTGACAGTGGTACAGCGAGTAAAGGTAATGTATAGTTATTATTGGATTAAAAATAGTCTAATTATTCCTGCGTTGGCAATATAGAATGAATTTCAGCTTGGTAATGCGGGACCCAGACACGGATCTCAGTTGTGGCAACCCCCCTAAGGACATAGAATTTGATTCCGGTGATGACATTATGCAAAAGTGTCCATAATAATCGAAACAAAAAGAAGAAGAGAAAAGAGGTCTTGTATATATAAAGAGCATTTAAATTTTACATTTTATTTTCCTGGTAGATAACAGGGTTGTTTTTTATGGCACTTATTATTTACCAAGTGACATAGAGCGATCGAAAATTTTGTTGACTGTCGTTTCGGTTTTGCTAGTTTGGACACTTCCTGATAAGCTAGGACGATGAAATTTATCAGGCATATCAGGGACAAGACCATATTAGATTAGAAATATTTGTTCTTTCAATTCAACCATCTTGAGGAGGGGGAGTTGGGAGACGGTTAATTCGGAAAAATTAGAAAAAATGAGGCACTTTTAACTTACGAACGGGTGATCAGATCTTAATGAAAATTGGGAAGAATATCGTATCCCAGAGCTCTTATTTCGAGTCCCGACCGATCCAGTGACATTGGTGGAAGTTGGAGTGGGAAACATGAAATCTTGGAAAACGCTTAGAGTGGAGAGATCGGGATGAAACTTGCTGGAAAATTAAGCACAAATCCTAGAAAAGTGATTGACATAACGAGAACGGATTCCCTCTCTTTGAGGGATTGGGGGGGGGGGGGGGGTATTATGAAAAAATTAGAAAAACGAGGTATTATTTAACTTACAAACGAGTGATCGGATTTTAATGAACTTTGCTATTTAGAAGGACTTCGTAACTCAGAACTCTTATTTGAATCCAGACCAAATACAGTGTCATTGGGGGAGCTGGGAGGGACTGGAAACCTTGGAAAACGCTTATAGTTGAGTGATCAGGACGAAAATTGACGGGCAGGATAAGCAAAAGTCCTAGAAACGTGATTGAAATAACTGGACAGCATCTGCTCTGCTGCTCTGCATCTGCTCTCCTCGTAACTCAGAACTCTTATTTGAATCCAGACCAAATACAGTGTCATTGGGGGAGCTGGGAGGGACTGGAAACCTTGGAAAACGCTTATAGTTGAGTGATCAGGACGAAAATTGACGGGAAGGATAAGCAAAAGTCCTAGAAACGTGATTGAAATAACTGGACAGCATCTGCTCTGTCTGTGCCTGTTGGGGATTGGAGGCTAATTCGGCAATTCGGAATTAGAAAAAATTTGATATTTTTAACTTCCGAACGGGTGATTGGATCCTAATGAAATTTAATAGTTGGAAAGATCTCGTTTCTCAGAGCTTTTATTTTAAATCTTGACTGGATCCGGTGACATTGGAGGAATTAGGGGGGAACCGGAAATCACGGGAAACGCTTAGAGTGCAGAGATCGGAAAGAAACTTGATGGGAAGAATAATCAAAAGTACTAAATGCTTGATTGACATAACCAGATAGCATTCGCTCTCTTTGGGGGAATTGGGAGATTCGGTGATTCGAAAAAATGAGAAAAAATGTGTATTTTTAACTTACGAGCGGGTGATCGGATCCTAATGAAATTTGATATTTAGAAGAACCTTGTGTCTCAGAGCTCTTTTTTAAGTACTAACCTGATCTGCTGATATTGGGGGCAGTTGGAGGAGGAAACCAAAAATCTAGGAAAACGCTTCCTGGAGAGATCGTTGATGATACTTGGTGGGAAGAATAAACACAAGTCCTAGATACGTGATTGATATAATCAGACAGTATTTGTTTTCTCTGGGGGGGGGGGGGGGCGGGGGAGGGTCGGGGGAGGGTTTAATTCAATTCATGAATTTGAGGCATTAACTGAATATTGAGGCAGATAGTGCATCAATTCATAATGAAAATTGATATTTAGAAGGACACTATGTCTCCAAGATCTTATTTAAATCCCGACCGAGTCAGGTGACATTGGGGGGGGGGGAGCTGGAGAGAGAAGCCGGAAATCTTGAAAACACTTAGAGTGTAGAGACTGAGATGAAATTTTGTGGGAAGAATAAGCACATGTTCTAGATACGTTATTGGTAAACCGGACCGGATCTGCTCTCTTTGTGGAAGTTGGGGGATTTGTTAGTTTTGGTACTTCCAGATAAGCTAGGACGACGAAATCTGGTTCGTGTATCAGAGACCAGACTAGAAAATCAGAAATAGTCTCTTTCCCGATTCGACCATCGCAGGGGGGGGGGATGGAGCGAGCACACAAAATAGTTGAGAAAAATTTTATTTGCCGATAAACCAAATGATTGTTCTTCTTAAGTATGGCTTGTGGTCTAGGGATATAATTCTCACTTAAAGTGCGAGAGGTTTCAGGTTTGAATCCTTGACCACCCTAATTTTTACATGAAGAAGATCCAAAACTAGATACGTGATCAATATAGCGATCGCTGAAAGTTGGAAGGCGTATCAGGGACTCGACCAGATTAAATTAGAAATAGTCTTTTCCCCGATTCTGCCATCGTAGGGGTAGGGGAGGGGAAGAACGGTTAATTCAGAAAAATTATAAGAATGAAGTATTTTTAACTTACGAATGGGTGATCAGTTTTTAATGAAATTTAATATAGAGAAGGATCTTGTGTCTCAACGGTCTTGTATTAAATCCCGAACAGTTCCAGTGAAATCTGGGGGAGTTGGAAGGGGAAACCGGAAATCTTAGAAAACGCTTAGAGTGGAAAGATCGTAATGAAACTTAGTGGGAAGGAGTTCTTGGCTCCTGGCTCTTCCGACCGTGTCACAAGTGCCATATGAGCTCTTTGCTCATGTTTTTGTGAGGGGCTGTATTAATAAAAATTGAACGTTACTTGACAACATGAAAAAAATACTATGTGGTTCATTCAGATTTAGCGTTCTAGAGGGATGCACTACCGGGAAGTAAACCCCCTTCCTTGTGCTTGTTTCAGGTATTTTCGGCCTTTCTTAAGGCATTATGAATCAAAGATTGATTATAGCGAATATTACCAATAGGAAACTAGCATAGTAAATTTCATGAATATATTTAAAACAAGAGTGTAAGATATTAGCAATAGAAAATAAAAAGAATAGCTATTAAGAAGCGCAAGTGTAAGCTATTTTGACCTAAGTGCCACCGTTGATAGTAGGCTAGTGAGAAATCACTATGATAATTAAAAAGGGGAATATTTTAAACAGCTTTTGCCGAAAAAATTTACAAAGAAGATTAATTGCTGGTTTTTGGTATAAAAAAAGGCTATCAGTTTGTTGAATGGAAAGTTTCTTCCCTATTTGTGAGCAAAAACAACAAAAACGTCCCAAAACAACAATAGCTGTACTTGGCTCACGACAAAAAAGTAAGAAAAGGTTAAGAAAAAGACGAGACAACACGAGGATAACTGTCACCCAATGAATAAAACGAAAAGACAAATCATATATTTCGGCAGAGCCTTTCGATAAGTCGTTCTAGTTGCAAAAAAAATTAACTTTCACACCTGATGAAGGCTACCCCCTCTATTAAATATTTTGAATACGATGAAAAACAGTATTTTTAAACAAAAAAATATGTGCATCTTCAATAAAAAGTTAAAAATTTAATAAAGATCGAGGAAAAGATTGTATAAATTGGTCTAAGGATTCTTATGTCTATTATTAGATTATTTACCCTTGTTAATATGGTAGAATTAATAGGTTTGGAGTCCGTAAACTCTAGTGTCGAATATATTTTGTGATTCCAAATCTTGACGAATAAATACTTTGTCAGTCTTTGTGAAATAGTAAATATCGTATGAGAAGATAAATCAGCATATAAATAGTAATACGCCGGGGAAATATCAGGGAAAAAAAGAAGAGAACCCTCAGAACAGACAAGTGTCAAAGTTGTTTCAGCCTTAATGCATGAAGATGCATATTTTGAATCTCTACGCGTTGTTGAGAAATAAAAAAAAACGCTGCAAGACATGTTTTTTTTAATGAAAGTAAGGAGCAACACTAGATTTAAAACGAACAAATATTATTCTGTATGTGAGGGGACTGCCCCCTCCTCAATCCCCCATTCTTTACGTTAAAGTTGTAACTTTTGTCTAAATTCTTCAAAAACAACTGCTCAAACCAAAGAGATAATGAAACACGCATGGCTTTGTAGACTAATGAGGCAAACGCACACCTAACGCCTTCTGTCAAACTGTTCGTGGTAACGAACTGTAAGTAAGGAGTGACCCGGATGAATAGTAAACGAAACTCTAAAAAAAAGAATTTTGATACCAATTGACACATCAAAAGAATCGGATTCTTAAGCCGATTTCAAATATTTAAATTTCATCAAGTCTAGTCAAAAGTTTACGAGCCTGAAAAAATTTGCCTCATTTTTGAAAAAAATGAATACTCCCTAAGCATGATATAATCTCAATGAAAATCACATCATCAGATTCAGCGTATCGGAAAACACTAATGTATAGGTAACAAGCACCTGTAACAATGTGGAATTTTGTTTTTTTTGCCAGAAGAAAGATAACAGATGCGTGTTCATTTCTTTATTTTTTAATTTCTTTTCCCAAGGGGTAATCGTATCGATCCAGTGATCCAAGAATATCAAGAGAGGGATCATTCGAATCGAGATTAAAAGTTCTAGTGCCGTTTTAAAGTGACCAAAAAATTGGATGACAACTAGGCCCCATTCCACGCTCATTTTTTCCTGAAGTCACTCGATCAAAGTTTTGAGATAGCCATTTGTTCAACATAGCTGAAAATTTAATAGTTATGTCTGTGAGGATGACTTAACCCTCCACAGTCCCCAGTAAAGGAGCTGGAAGTCATGAACTTTGCCCATTGTTTACATATAGAATTGGTTATTGGGAATGATGATTTCCATGGAAGATTATTTCATAGGGAAGGAAAATTTCTATGAAGGGGGCGCTGGATTTCCCAGCATTATTTATAAAACGATCAGAAATTGAATTAAAAAAACAAACAAGATTTTTCAACTGGAATTAAGGAGCAACATTGAAACTTTAAAAAGAACAGAAATTGTTAGGTATGTGAGAGGTTGGCCCCCTAGTCAATACCTCACTCTTTACGCTAAAGTTTTTTTTTTATTACTTCCAAAAGAGCCATCTATTCTAATTAAACGGCCTTAATGATTCAAAGGTCATTCTCAAGGATGTGGAACAAAATTCGAACTTTAGCGTAAAGAACGAGGTATTGAGGCCGACTTACTCCCCCACAGTCCCCGTGGGAGGTACTGCAAGTTACAAATTTCGGCTAGGGTTTACAAATAGTAATGGTTGTTGGAAAGTATACAGACGTTTTCACAGGGATTTTTTTTTGGTTTGGGGGGAGAAGAAGTTGAAGAGGGGTTTTGTAGGAGGATCTTTCCATGGAGGAATTTGTCATGGGGGAGGAGATTTTCAATGAAGTGGGCGCAGGATTTTCTATCATTATTAAAAAAATAATGAAAAATAAATATGAAAAGTTTTTTCAACTAAAAGTAAGGAGCAGCATTAAAACTTAAAACAAACAGAAATTACTACGCAAATGAGGGGTTTACCTCCTCGTAATACCTCGCTCTTTACGCTAAAGTATCTTTAGTAATTTCAACTGTTTATTTTACGGCTTTTGTGATTCAGGGGTCATTCTTAGAGAATCGGGACAAAATTTGAGCTTTAGTGTGAAGAGAAAGGTGTTGACGAAGGGTGTTCATACGTAATAAAAATATGCGAATATAGAAGTTCGCTACTTAAGTCAATTCCTAAGTTACGTATGTTTTTTACTAATGAAAACGTTCGTAAGAAATTAAAAGTTCTAGTTGCCTATTTAAGTAAACAAAAGATTGGAGGGCAACTAGGCCTCCTACCCCGCTACTTTTTTGGTCAAAATCTACCGATTAAAACTATGAGAAAGCCATTTAGCAAAAAACAAAACATTTTATGCGAATTTCGTTTTAATTATTTATGTGCGGAGAGTCAAAATCAAAACATGCATTAATTAAAAAACGTCCAGAAATTCAATAAAAAGAAACTTTTTTAAATGAAACTAAGGAGCGACATTAAAACTTAAAAAAATATTCCGTATAGCAAAGGGGTTGTCCCCTCAACACCTCACTCTTTACGCTAAAGTTTTTTTATGGTTTTAAAAAATAGAGTTGTGACAAAGAGTCAAACTTTAGCGTAAAGAGTGAGGTGTTGAAGAAGGGACAACCCCTTTATTATATGGAATAATTTCTGTTCGTTTTAAGTTTTAATGTCGCTCAAGGGTGCCCCTGGGAAGCAAACGAAAATTAAATAAACACGCCTGCGTAATCTCTCTTCTTGCAAAAAGATACGAATTCCACAATTTGTAGATAGGAGCTTGGAACTTCTACAATAGGGTTATCTGATACGCTGATTCTGATGATGCAGTTTCTTGACTTTGATAAGATTCTATAACTTCCTTGGTAAGATTTTATGACTTTTTAGATTCGCATTTTATTGGGTAGTACTAAATTTGATGAATCTCATAATTCCGGTTTTTAGAGTTTCGGTTACTAACGAACCGGGCCACTCCTTACTTACAGTACTTTACGACGAACTGGTTGATTTTGAAGAGGATCATGTCGCAGCGGCCAAAAGCTGGCCTGGAAACTAGCATCCTACGGAAAAACCAGACATTCAAGATAAAGAAGAAATGAGAACCTTACCATGGAGGTTTCCTGTGTGCATGCAAAAACCGAAGCTTGTGATATGGATGGGACGGAAGAGAGGTGTCCATCAGTGCATTGACCTTAGGTCGCTAGACATTGTGGCTAGTTTTTTATGATACTTTGTATTTACAAAGTGACATATAGCAATCGCGAATTCTGTCTGTCTGTCGGTCTGTCTGTCCCGGTTTTGCTACTTTAGGCACTTCCAGGTAAGCTAGGACGACGAAATCTGGCAGGCGTATCAGGAACCAGACTAGATTAAATTAGAAATTATCGTTTCCCCGATTCGACCATCTGGGGGGAGTGGGGGGACAGTTAAATCGGAAAAATTAGAAAAAATGTGGTATTTTTAACTTACGAACGGGTGATCGGATCCTAATGAAATTTGATGTTTAGAAGGATATCGTGTCTCAGAGCTCTTATTTGAAGTCCCAACCGTTCCGGTGACATTGCTGGGAGTTAGGGGGAGGGAACTTGAAATCTTGGAAAACGCTTAGAGTAGAGGGATCGGGATGAAACTTGGTGGGCAAAATAATCTATAAGTGATTGACATAGCCGGAACGGATCCGCTCTCTTTGGGGGAGTTGGGGGGAGGATTTATTCTGAAAAATTAGAAAAAAAATAGGGTATTTCTAACTTACGAAGGAGTGATCGGATCTTAATGAAATTTGATGTTTGGAAGGATATCGTAGTTCAGAGCTCAGTTTAAATCCCGACTTGATCCGGTGACATTGCGGCAAGTTGGGGGGGGGGGCTAAAATCTTGGAAAATGCTTGGTGTGGAGGGATCGGTATAAAACTTGGTGGGAAAAATAATCACAAGTCCTAAATACGTGATTGACATAACCAGAATGGATCCGCTCTCTTTGGGGAGTTTGGGGAGGGTTGATTCTGACAAATTAGAAAAAATGAGGTATTTTTAACTTACGAAGGGGTGATAGGATCTTAATGAAATTTGATATTTGTAAGGATACCGTGTCTCAAATCTCTAATTTTAAATTCCGACCCGATCCGATGAAATTTGGGGTATTTGGGGGGAGGAACCTAAAATCTTGGAAAACACTTAGAGTGGAGGGATTGGGATGACACTTGGCAGGAAAAATAAGCACAAGTCCTAGATACGTGATTGACATAACTGGAACGAAACCGCTCTCTTGGGGAGTTGGGGGGGAAGGTTAATTCTAAAAAAAAAATAGAAAAAATGAGGTATTTTTAACTTACGAAGGAGTGATCGGTTCTTAAGGAAATTTCATAATTAGAAGGACCTCCTACCTCAAATTTCTTATTTTAAATCCCGACATGATCCAGTTTCATTGTGGGGGGGGGGCAGAAATCTCGGAAAACACTTAAAGCAGAGAAACCAGGATGAAAATTGGTGGGAAGAATAAGCACAAGTTCAAGAAATTTGACAGAAATAACCGGACCAAATCTGCTCTCTTTGGTGGAGTTGGGGGGTGGATAATCCGGAAAAATTAGAAAAAATGAGATATTTGTAACTTACGAACAGGATATCAGATCTTAATGAAATTTGATCTTTAGAAGGATCTTCTGCTTTAGAACTCTCATTTTAAATCCCGACCAGATTTGGTGACATCGGGGGGGGGGGGGGTCTGGAGGGGGAAATGGGAAATCTTGGAAAAAGCTTAGAGTGAAGAGATTGGGTTTAAACTTGATGGGAAGAATAAGCACAAGTTATAGATATGTGATTGAAATAATTGGAACGGATCCATTCTCTTTAGGGGAGCTTAGGGTTGTTAATTTGTAAAAATTAGAAAAATTGAGGTATTTTGACTTAAGAAGGGGTGACCGGATCTTGATGAAATTTGATATTCAGAAGAAACTCATGTCTCAGAGCTCTCATTTCAAATCCCGATCGGATCTGTTGACATTGGAGGGAGTTGGAGGGGACACCGGAAATATTGGAAAACGCTTATAGATGTCGTATTTACGTAACTTAACCTGAACGGACTGGATCCGGACTGGAACGGACGTAATTGACATAATAAGAATGGATCTGCTCTCTTTGGGGGAGTGTGTGTGTGTGGGGGGGGGGGTATTAATTCAGAAAAATTAGAAAAAATCAATTGACCGGATCTTAATGAAAATATTTAAAAGGAACTCATGTCTCAGAGCTCTTATTTTAAATCCCCACCAGATCTGGTAACATCGGAGGGAGTTTGAAGGGGAAACCAAAATCTGGGAAAACGCTTACAGTGGAGAGATCGGGATGAAACTTGGTGATTAGAATAAGAAAATTCCGTAGATACGTGATTGACATAACCGGACTGTATCCGTTCTCTTTTGGGGGAGTTAGGGGGGTCCAGGGCTTTGGCGAGTTTGGTGCTTTTTGACGTCCTAGTTTAATGGACATTGATAGACGTGACAGGGACCTGCAAAAATTGACTTGATAAAGTCGTTTTCCCCGATTCGACCATCTGGGGTCTGCAGGGAGATGAAAAATTAGAAAAAATGAGGTAATTTTAACTTACGAGTGGGCAATTGGATCTTAATAAATTAATCTAAATTAATCTTAATCTAAATTGATATTTAGAAGGACCTTGAGTCTCAGAGCTTTTATTTTAAATCACGACCGTGATTAAGCCTCTGATTTTCCTTTTAAATCAATCTATTGATTCTTAGAATTTAGCTAGAGCTCAGGCCATACGAGCTTTTGGCTCTTGGCTCTTCCGACCTCGTCTCAAGTGCCATATGAGTTCTTAGCGCTTGTTTTTTTTAGAAACATTCATGCATCTTTTGTCCCTTCAAATAAATTTTCTTGTCAAAACTTTTCCCTACTAACCAGTTATTATTTCTTTTAGATTTTAAGCATATGAAGATAGTGGTCGATTTGAACCAAGTTACTAAAGCAGAAGCTGAAGCACTTGTAACTGCAGAAAGGAAACTAGAAGGAGATAATCCTATAAACCAAATTGGTGGTATAGGAGCAGCGGCAAGGGTAAATAGTCTTATCCAAGTATATTTTTTGTACCCTCTTTTAAATCTCACCTAAAAAATTTCGTACCAAATGAGTTTCTGTGAGTTCGCTAAATACTTATTTCTATTTATATTAGTTAAAAAAGTGAAAAAGTACATATGTCTGATATAAAATACACTCAAGACTTTGTATTGTATAATTAGCATACTCATTCGAGAATACGGGCTTTCAAATCTTAAAAATCTTATCTAAAAATTATATTACTTGCTTAGGTCTTCCCACGCAGGTTGGCACATAAGGTGACAACAGCACTACGTCCTGACAACATTTCCGGTGCTTTTGACAAAAAAAAATATGAAAGGCACGAGTTCAATAGAGCAGCTACCTTCTCAAGATAATGGCCGTCTCTTTCTTTCGTCCTTTCGTCTTTCGCTTCTTTCGTCTTTCATTTTTCGTTTCTTTCGTCTTTCATCTTTCGTTTCTTTCGTCTTTCGTCCTAAAAACATATGAAAAGGACGACTTCAATAGAGCAGCTACCTTCTCAAGATAACGGCCGAATGTCTCTTTCTCTCGTCCACGGTTTGTAATAAGTACTCATAAGTAAGCTAACTACTTTCTACTCTTTAGTTAAAATTTTAGGCTGACAAATTGAGAAAAGTCAACATAAAGAAATTGAGGATATAGTTCACGAATGACCATAAGAAATAGTTTTACTTCAGCTATAAGACACTTGTTTATGGCACTTGGTATTAATCAAGTGACATATGGCGATCGCAAATTCTGTTGGTCTGTCTGTCGGTCCCGGTTTTGCTAGTTTAGGCACTTCCAGATAAGCTAGGGCGATGAAATTTGGCAGGCGCATCAGGGCTCAGACCAAATTAAATTAGAAACCATCGTTTTCCCGATTCGACCGTCTGGGAGGGGATTAGGGACGGTTGATTTGGAAAAATTAGAAAAAAATGAAGTATTTTTAACTTACGAACGGGTGATTGGATCTTGATAAAATTTGATATTTAGAAGGATATCGTGTCTCAGAGGTCGTATTTTGAATCCCTACTGAATCCGGTGGCATAAGGGGGAGTTGGACTGGGAAACCTGAGATCTTGGAAAACGCTTAGAGTGGAGGGATCAGTACGAAACTTGGTGGGGAAAATAAGCACAAGTCATAGATATGTGATTGATATAACCGGAAGAGATCCGATCTCTTTGGGGGAGTTGGGAGGGTTAAATCTGGAAAATTAGAAAAAATGATGCATTATTAACTTACGAAGGAGTGATCAGATCTTAATGAAATTTCATATTTAGAAGGACCTCATAACTCAGATCTCTTATCTTAAATCCCGACCGGATCCAGTGTCATTGGGGCGGGGAACCGAAAATCTTGGAAAAGACTTAGAGCTGAGAGATCAGGATGAAACTTGGGGGAAGAATAGGCACAAATCCAAGATACGTGGCTGATATAACCAAACCTGATCCGCTCTCCTTGGGGGAGTTGAGGAGGGAGGGGGTAAAATTAGAAAAAATGAGGTATTTGCAGCGTGCGAATGGGCGATCATATCTTAATGAAATTTCACATTATGAAGGATCTTGTGCTTCAGACTCTCATTCTAAATCCTGACCAGATTAGGTGACATTGGGGGGAGTTGGAGGGGGAAACCGGAAATCTTGGAAAATGTGAAAATTGAGGTATCTTTATCTTATGAAAGGGTGATCAGATCTTAATGAAACTAGATATATAGAAAGATTTTATGTCTCAGATGCTCCATTTTCAATTCGAATCGGATTCACGGACATATGGAGCTGGAGGGGGGGGGGAAACAGAAATCTTGGAAGCTGGAAATCTTTGAAAACACAGAGTGGAGAGATTGGGATGAAACTTGATGGGAACAATAAGCACAAGTTCTAGATAAGTGATTAAAATAATTTGAAAGGATCCAATCTCTTTTGGGGAGTTGGGGGGAAGGGTGCTAATTCGGAAAAATTAGAAAAATTGAGGTATTTTTACTTAAGAATGTGTGACCGGATCTTATTGAAGTTTGATATTTAGAAGGAACTGACGTCTCAGAGCTCTTATTTTAAATCCCGAAAAGATCTTGTGACATTGGCGAGAGTTGGAGGGGAAACCGAAAATCTTGAAAACGCTTAGAGTGGAGAGATTGGGATGAAAACCTGGTGAGTAGAATAAGCAAATGTCGTAGATACGTGATTGACGTAACCGAGTTGGATTCACTTCCTTTGGGGGATCTAGGGGGGTCCAGTGCTTTGGTGAGTTCGGTGCTTCTGACCGTGCTAAGACGATGAAAATTGGTAGTCGTGTTAGGGACCTGCACAAACTGACTTGATAAAGTCGTTTTCCCCGATTCTACTATCTTTGCAGACTTCCAGATAAACTAGGACGATGAAATTTGGCAAGCATACTAGGGACCAGGCCAGGTTCAATTAGAAATAGTCGTTTCTCCGGTTCGACCATCTGGGGAGGAGTGGGGGGACGGTTAGTTCTGAAAAATTAGAAAAAATGAGGTGTTTTTAACCTTGCGTCACAGAGCTCTTATTTTGAATCTCGACCGGCATTAAGCCTCTGATTTTCCTTTTAAATGAATCTATTGATTCTTAGAATCTTGTTAGAGCTCATGCCATATGAGCTTGTAGCTCTAGGCTCTTCTGGCCTCGTCAAAAGTGCCATATGAGCTCTTAGCTCTTGTTATCTAAAGGGGATACTAAAATTAAGAAATGGTGGATCCGTACAAGAAGTGACCTCAGCTTACAGTGTCTAGCCAAGCGAAAGGGCTGCAAGGTTAAACGATATGAGCTATATGCATTTTTACGTTTAAAAATTGAGAAATACAGTGAAATAGCAAATCACCCGCTCTACAGCCGTTATTGAAAAAAGATTATTGGGACGTTATTGAAAGATATTGATTTGTTGTTGTTGTTATAAAATGGTGACGTTTGCTTCAAGTAAACTTAAAATAGTTCCTCATCCTTGGGTCATATTGGTGCTTTTTTCTGTAATTCAATTCGAAAAAAGAATTCAGGGAAAAGAAAAAAAAGTTATTCGAAAACTTAAAGCCACAAGAAATTGCGTTATATCAAATATCACGCTTTTCGATCTAATATCCGATGTTTATAGCGAAGAGAAATTCAAAGAAAATTCTTAAATACGTACTTAATATGGTTTGATGGGAATATTAGCATCAAATTTTTCATCAAGCTGCTTAGAAAGATCAAAATATGAATCTGGTGAAAATTAAATTCAATTAAATCAAATAAACTATCTCTGACGAGTGCACATCTTGGACAAAGGACATTGTTTGCTCTGAGGCAGGACCCTGCTTCAGTAAAATGTTAATTAGATTCTTACACTGTCCTGTTTTGAATTTCGCTGAACGATCTATGAAAGCTGGAGTGAAATTTGACAAGATAGTAAGATATTTCTGCGAATTTTTCAGTCACGATGATATGATTGTCGCCAAAAAGACATTATATAAGCAAATAGAACCCGACTAGCGATGTATCAAGCACGCTAACGATCAAGATTGTGTCATGGATATTGGCAAATTGCTTCACAAGTGTAAAAGGAAAAGCAGCAGCTGCCAAAGCTTCTTATTTATGACCCACAAGAAGTCCCAGCGGCATCTGAGTCAGTTGGAACTTACATTACTTCTGCGGTTAATAAAATGTGCCGAAAGCTGGACAATTTTATTCATTGCACGACTGCTCAGTCCATTCCATCCCTTTCTATTAATGAGGAGCCTGTGCCTGCTCTTCTCTGTAAAAATGTAATCGAATCGGTGATTGGCCTTGAACAATCTGGTGATATTTAGATCCGCCGAGGAAAGTCTGAGCTTCGTGTCTTAGTTAACTGCTCAAATAAAGCTGAAAAGATTTCAGGTTCGCTGGAAAACATCTACGCAAATATGTCAGTCAAGGTGAAGGCCACAGAATTTGTGGGCATTATTAAAAGCTTTCCCGAGGAATTCGAGGCCTCGCTCACAGATTTATTGAAGAATTGTCAGAACGCTGCGGGATAAGTCTACCTTTTAAGCTATATTTCCCTTCGGAAGCGGACTTACACTGTGCTTTGACAAATCCCTCTAAGCTGGGGTACGAAAGGCTGCCAATTGAATTATAATATGTTCTTCCGCCTAGGTGCTATCAATGCCAACAAGCAGATGGTCACCTGGCAAAGAATTGTCCAGGCCCTAAGGTTTGCTCCCGTTTTGGGGAAGAGGGGCATGATAGTTCGAAGGCTTCTCCCTGTCAAAAGAAAATGAGATGTGCCATCTGCAAATCAGATAGGCATCATTGTTACTCCGTCTATTGCCCCTGAAAAGAGAAAATACAGCAAACGGAAGACCCTTAGCTCGCGATAGTCTGTGAAACTAAGGTCTCGATTTGTTCATGGAACTTAAAAGGTAAAGTTTCCAAGAAGCTACTGCTGCTAGAAGAGATGTTAAGGAAATCGGATGTTCCGTGTACAAGAACATTTTTATCCCAGGACAAGCTTAGTCTTCTGAATATGTTATAATATAATATATAAATATATAAACCAATAATACAATATTATTACAATTGGGTTATAAGATAAACCCAATAATGGGTTATTATTCAGTTCCCCATCTACCTGGTGAAAAGTGCGTGGCCGCCATTGTCTGCAAATGCCCAGCCACAATTATAAAGAGTGCAAATTGCTTTATTGGTATTCGGATGAGTGATCTCGTCGTGGTTAACGTTTATTTGCCTACAAATTACGGAGATCAGTCTTCTGAAAGAAGGTTTCATACTGCAGTTCGACTTCTTGCTAGACAAACTTGGATCACGTGCTATATTCTGGCAGCAATAGTTATGAAGTGAAAGTTAACTCGGAAGGTTTTTACAGCGATCACTTGTCGATTTCCGTAGCTCTTCCTATCCAGGGTAGCAATGTTCAACGTGATCATAAATAGTGAAACCAAGAAATGTGGAAAAAACAGATCCCTTGCTGTTACAGCGAGTTAGTGACGAGATCCTTGATAAGATAAGAGTACCATTTCACCTCCTCCAGGTAAATTCAGGTTGTAGTCAAACAGTTCGTGGTAACGAACTGTAGTAAGGAGCGACCCGGCTCAATAGTAACCAAAAGTCTAAAAAATGGAATTTTGGTACCAATAGCTACATCAAAAGAATCGGATTTTAATGCTGATTTTAAATATATAAGTTTCATCAAGTTTAGTCTTACCCATTAAAAGTTACGAGCCTGAGAAAATTTGCGTGATTTTAGAAAATAGGGGGAAACACCCCCTAAAAGTCATAGAATCTTAACGAAAATCACACAATCATATTCAGCGTATCAGGGAACCCTACTGTAGAGGTTTCAAGCTCCTATCTACAAAAATGTGGAATTTTATTTTTTTTGCCAGAAGGCAGATCACGGATGCGTGTTTATTTGTTTGTTTTTTTTTTTTCCCAGGGGTCATCGTATCGACCCAGTCGTCCTAGAATGTTGCAAGAGGGCTCATTCTAACGGAAATGAAAAGTTCTAGTGCCCTTTTTAAGTGACCAAAAAAATTGGAGGGCACCTAGGCCCCCTCCCAAGCTTTTTATTTTCCCAAAGTCAACGGATCAAAATTCTGAGATAGCCATTTTGTTCAGCGTAGTCGAAAAATGTTATAACTATGCCTTTGGGGACGACTTACTCCCCCACAGTCCCCGCGGGAGGGGTTACAAGTTCAAAACTTTGACCAGTGCTTACATATAGTAATGGTTATTGGGAAGTGTACAGGCGTTTTCAGGAGGATTTTTTGGTTTGAGGCAGGGGTTGAGAAGAGGGGGATATACTGGGGGAACTTTCCATCGAGGAATTTGTCATGGGGGAAGAAATTTTCCATAAAGGGAGCGCAGGATTTACTAGCATTACTTAAAAAAATAACAATGAAAAAGATTTTTTTTCAGCTGGAAGTAAGCACCATCATTAAAACTTAAAACGAGCAGAAATTATTACCCATATGAGGGGCTCACCTCCTCCTAATACCTCGCTCTTTGCGCTAAAGTATTTTTAGTAATTTCAACTATTTATTCTGTGGTTTTTTGTGATTCAGGGGTCATTCTTAATGAATTGGGACAAAATTTAAGCTTTAGTGTAAAGAGCGAGGTACTGACGAGGGGGCAAACCCCCTCATATATGTAATAAAAACATAAGAAAACAAATGTTCTTTACGTAAGCTAATTTATAAGTTACGTTTATCTTTTACTTATAAAAAGACTCGTAAAAAATTAAAAGTTCTAGTTGCCTTTTTAATTAACCGAAAATCGGAGGGCAACTAGGCTTCCTTCCCGCTCTTTTTTTCTCAAAATCATTCGATAAAAATTGTGAGAAAGCCATTTAGCCAAAAAAAAATAAATATACAAATTTTGTTTTAATTATTTCTCTGCGGAAAGCCAAAAATCAGAACATGCATTGATTCAAAAACGTTCAGAAATTAAATAAAAAAAAATCAAGTTTTTTAAATGAAAGTAAGGAGCGACATTAAAACTTAAAACGGACAGAAATTACTCCGTATATGAAAGGGGCTTTTCCTTCTCAACGCCCCGCTCTTTACGCTAAAGTTTTCTTACTGTTTTAAAATATAGAGTTAAGAGAAAGAGTCAAACTTTAGCGTAAAGAGCGGGGCGTTGAGAAGGAAAAGCCCCTTTCATATACGGAGTAATTTCTGTTCGTTTTAAGTTTTAATGTCGCTCCTTACTTTCATTTAAAAAACTTGTTCTTTTTTATTTAATGAGCCAGAGATCCGTCCTCAGTTAAATATCTATTGTGCAGAGATTATTCAGGCTTTGAAGTGTGCAGAGTCCGTGGCAGTGGCTGTTAAGAGTATTATAGTAAAAACCGAAAAATTCGGTTGGTCTTCAAACCCTCTACTTCAAAAAGCGTGCTCTGACTCGAGGTTTTGGCTGAGAATCTGGAACGAGTGTGGCAGGCCAAGAACCGGCGCTGTGAATTCGGTTCGTATATTTTGCAAGCGCAAATTCAACCGTGAACTAAGTCTGCACATGGCAGAGGTGAAAGTTAATAGTGCTAAAAAAATCGCTACCACGTCCTAGTCCTTCTGGTGTTCTGAGCTCTGGAGTTATTCCTGTATCTGAGTGGGTTAGTCATTTTCCTGAGCAATTAGAATTCCCTGTTAGTAACGCTGAAGTTGAATTTGACAAAGAGATTGAAAGTATTTTACAGACAAAGCTGAAAACAGGCAGGGTTGCTGTCTCGTCTGGTATGATTAAAGATATAGTAAGAAAAGTGAAGAAAAAATTATCGTCTAGATACGATGGGCTTTTTCTGCGACATTTGGAATCGGGTATTGCCTTGTTATTTGAGCATTTAGCTTTGTTTTTTCAGATGACATTTTGTTCGGAGGTTGTGCCTGATAACCTTTGTATCAGGGTAATTACACCAATTTTAAAAAATGGTAAATCAAGTTTTAGTTGTAATTCGTGTCGTCCTATTACGGTGTCGAGCGTATTATCAAAATTTTTTGAGCTGTTGATTATTCATGATGTTCAGAGAATTTGTAAGATGCCCCCCTTCCAGTTCGATTTTCAGCGAGGCTTGGCCGCTTCCAGGCACTGAGATCCCTTTGTTCGGTTTTGGCAGATTATGTTGGGAAAAGAGAAATTTTGGCTGTTAGTGTGTATGATATATCTAATGTATTTGATTCATTGATCCATTCAGAGGCAATGTTAGAGCTGATTAGGCGTGGGGTTGCAGTTGATTTCCTAGGTCTGCTGTTTTATATGTATCACCACCTAAAGGTGCGCCTGAAAATTGAGGGGTCAATCGTCCCAGTTGATATCCCTGTGTATATAGGTATTATATAGGGTGCAATTACTTCACTGATGGTGCATAATAATGCTACACTGCTAGGTCAGGATAGCATACCGATTTCGTGTGTTGTAAAAGCGACTAACGCGTCAGTATTATGTTATGCAGATGACTTGCTAAATTTGAGCTGGTCAGTCTCTAGTCTAAAGGAGAGTTTCAATGTGATTTCGAGTGAATTTAGAAAGATTGGTTTGAATATTAACGCTTGAAAATCCCAAGTTCTTCTGTTTAATTGCCTGTGTGAGCTGGCTTCAACTTCAGTGAATCTTGGCTGAGCATTTGTTGCCCCGTCTCAAGAGCTTATTTACCTAGGTCTACCTATTGGGGATTCAATATCTTCAGCAAGAAAGTTATTTGTGGCTAGAACTGAATAGAAAATCCGGGCTGCTTATGCTTCTTTAGTGCTGTCGCAAACAAATATCACAAAAAGCTCCTGATGAAAATGTATAATGCTCTTGTTCTTCCCCATGTTTTGTGATTAGCTCTGTTCACAGTTATTCTGAATGAAAGTGCCAAGAAGCAGATTAGAAAGCTATTTTTTCGTTATGTGAAATTTCTTCTGAGTGTTCCGATATGGTCCCGTAACACCGTACTGAAACCAAATTACAGAGTTCTCAACCCGATCGTACAGCTGGATAATTTATATGTAAAATTTTCGTCAAAAGATGTTTGCCACCCTTGGAGCGGTTTACTTTTTTGAAAAGTCATGTTTATTCCTGTTTTTATTTTGTTGAATGTGTCTTTTTTTTTCTTTTTTTTTGATACTCCATCGCCATGCCGTTGTATTATTGATGGGTTATAAAATACATTCATTCATTTAAATTATTGTTTTCGTTATTTAGGATATTTACGCTGCTATTTAAATGACTTACAAATAAATAAACATTAAATGATTCAATACGGGCCAAAGACAAGACAAGGAATCCTCCTCTTAATTCTCCAAGTATGTTTGACCATTAGGAGATGCTTTCTGTTAATAAATCAGCAAATTGTGCTGTAATCGATCAGTGTCAAATAGTCAACTGAAATGCATGCGTGTACAGCAGTATTTCTCTAACCATACAAAATGGGAAATACCCTTGCTGGGTTAAAATTGGGAAAGAATTAAAATAATTAAAAACCCAAAAACTGGAAGAAGGGGTTTAGTCTGTGGTAAAGAATAAAGTTCACCAAATTTCCTCACATTATAGCAGAAAATTGAAACAATATGTTGGAAAATATATTTTAAATAAAAAGCGCTTGGAAATCCAGGTTTGTGTAGTGAGAATTATAAAAAATCGTCAAAAGAAGAGTTAACAACAACTGGCCCCTCTTTAAAGTGATTTAAACTCCAGTGAAGATGGCTATTGATTACATTGCTGAGATCTAAGATAAGCTTAGTTATAATACTTGCCTTCTTCTTTGAAGTCTCGTTCTCAAATATGCCTAGCTATACATCTGTCTAGACAATATCCTTTTGGGTGCAGCAGAGCTGTTTATCAAAAAGGTATCAAATTATGTGGATTGAAAATGATTTTTGTTAGATATGCATTTCCAGCTGAGAATGGATGTGAATTATAGCTAACTGGCCATAGTAATCATGGGGTTTTTTCCCGGTTACACAAAAAGTGGCTGAAAGTTATTAATAATTAAATTTTTCCGTTCCAACGGATGTTCTCATAATAGCTGAAATGACAGAAAAGTAACTTTAATTTATATAGCTATTATAAAGTTACTTTGGCATAAGGCCTGGAAGAAAGAAAGAGCAACATAGCAAAGTTTATAATAGGATAGTACACATTGTGAAGACTGCTAAAGCATACTATAGCGACCATGTTGTATAAAGCATAACATATGTGACAAATTTACTGTAAATACTAGAAAAAATTATTGAATATTGTAAAAAAAACAATTTTCCTCCAATAGGCTGCTTTGCCAACAAATTATGTATTTTTTTTCTAGCAGTGATAATCTTGTGTCTGGTCTATAACTATGGATTGTGCTACACGCTACTCACATCTTTGTCAGGTGTCTATATCCTTATCATTGTTAGTATATAGAATACTCACTTCTGACATCAAAACATTTATCTTCGGTTCAACTGCAACTAGCAACCACCCTGCTTTGACCTTGAAGTGTACAAGATTAAATCTAAATACTAATTTCTATTGGATTTTTTTTCAGACAATGGCTAACTTCAATGAGGAAAATCGAGCAAGATTTGTTACTCCCGACGAAACACCAAGTCCAGCACAGTCCAATATAACTGGTTATCAAGAAACAATTGTACAGCCTCCACCCGTGACAGTATACGTTCCAAATAGCATCAATAGCCAAGGTCAACCCGATATCACAAATGTTACTGGTCTACCAGAGAGTCAATCTTTGCTAAATCAACCTGTTGGAAGCTATGGAACACAGGAAAGAACTGTTAGGACGCAAGAAATTCCACTAGAACAGCGTACATCTTCAAAAGTAACTGCGGCCCGACAGGAAACAGAGAAAACACGGTTGAACTTAGCAGCAAGACGTGGAGAATAATTTCTAACCTACTTTTGACATTTGAAATGCGATTTTTTTTTGTGATGATATGAGTTAATGACGGTCAATATAACGACCGTTCATTATATTGCTAAATAAAAGAACAAATTAATTTTGTTTGAATCGTCGTCGGATAGTTCATCTGCAATGAGAAAAAGGAAGACAATGAAGGGCTCAATACTTGAATGTTGTGGGTGCAGCGTTACTGGGATGGGTATGTCAGATTCGAAGTTATAATCCGCCCATATCAGGACCATTAATTTCCGCAAAGGCAAAACATCTTTTTGAACTGCTTGGCTTGCAAGGAGATTTTGATGCTTCCTCTGGGTGGCTAACTAGACTTAATCAGTGCCGTGGTATATGGGAGGTTAGACTACGCGGCGAGAAACTCACCAGCGACTAAGAAGGTGCCAATGATTTTAAAATAGACTACGCGGAATTTAGAACTAACAATGGCTATTCATCATACCATATTTACAATGTGAATGTGTCAGGGCTATACTGGAAATTTTTACCAACTCTTTCTCTCGCTTTCGAGTCTGAACTCAATGTAGTGGGACACAAGTCTAGGAAGTAAAGAACAACTAAACTTTGCTGTGTTAATGCATCAGGACAGCACAAGCTAAAATTAGCTGTTATTGGATAGGCCAAAAAGCCATATCTGTTTGAAGGCACTGGAGCTGAAAATATGTGAATGCATTACTACAGTCAAATCCATGCATGGATTAATAAAATAATTTTTGAAGATTGGTTTGAAAAGCCTTTCGTTCCTGAAGTTTGAGAGTATCTCACCTCAAAAAATATGCCAAAAAGGCTGTGCTTATAGTAGATAATATGCTTCTAGTAGATAATTCGATAATAAAAAGATCGACGAGGGATACGATCTTCGCGATGTTTGGAGAGATTTTACTATATTGGATAGTATATATGAAATTGGAAAAAGTTTTTAACAATAATTTAACAGCAGAAGCTGCAAAAAATTACGAAGAAGACGTTGTTAGATCGGCTAAAATGGTAAGAAATTTTCCTGGAGGGCAAAATATAGACGAAAGAAATATTGTTGATTGTATGAATTGCGACGCCAATGATCCTGGCTTCGAACACCTCACCGATGAACAAATTGTAAACAGAGCAGGAAGTAGGGAAGCAAACGATAAGGCATTAGGAGAGGAGGACGACGAACCGACTACAGAAAATCGGATAACTCATGACGAGCCATTGAAACGCGCCACCTGTCTCCTTGATTGTTTTGAACAAGATAATGATGTGCTATTTGCAAGTAATTCCTTTTGCGGAAAATTCAGTCATAAATAAAGAAAAAATTATATGACGAAAAACAGAAATGTATGTGAGTAACTGTTTTCGGAAAGTTTAATTAGAACTTTCCTTTAATTAGAACAATTTTTTTTCATACTTTAAAAGCGTAAATAATACTATGATTCTTTCATCTTGTTTCGATTCATTACTGTAACGTCGTTCCATTTATTAATTGTTCTCGTTGTTTTGTTGTAAATACGCGTTTTAATAAGCGTAATTTTGTTTTTCTATCTTCCTACAACCGGTTTTTCTAATAATTTGATTATCCATAAAATTTCATTTTTCGCGACACTTGCACCACCTAATTCATGGATAATCAAGATTCGGCTGCATTTTAATCATTTTCGTCGATTCAACATTTTCTATCAAGCTATGAATGGCACCTTAGAATATGAGTCTTAAATAGTTTAATGTCAAACCGGTATTCCAGAATCCCTCTCCCCCTCCAGTTTGCGGTTTCCATTCCTCAGTGTCATTCGTTAGGTGATCTAATCAATAATGCCATCTACCATCGTATTTTCCATTACCCTAGAAGACAAAGTGTATCGTCGATGTGGAGCCTGCCACAAGTGCTTTTAAGAAATGCTATTGTTTTCCTAGGAGGATTTCGCACATGCATGAGTATCCTAAAAGCCATTAGCTTCCCTATGCCTGACTTGGAACTTCTAGAAATCTTAAGTCAATTATCCGCGCCTAACACTGGGTGTAGTATGTTACAAGGCAAATCTGTCTCTCGTACGTGGTCGTGCAGGCCATGGTTTGTCGGAGGTAGCCCTTCGTTCAGACTTTACTGTCAGCACTAAATAGCAGAGCGTTTGATGTTAGTGGCATGCTGCCAGAAACTCTTAAAATGTAAAATAGGTGGACCAGCTCTTCCTTGAAGGGGATACCATCGGCGAAGCACAGGTGCCGGAAGAAGCAGAACTTTTCCGTGAAATAGTTCGTAGTGTAAAAGAACGATTATTCAAGCCCAAAACTGTGCATCTTTGGTTTCAGAGCTGGACTTGATGGAGCCTTGAGAAAGAACCTGAAAGCTGAACGAAGTGGCAACGTTGAGCTTAATGCACAGTCATTGCTTCACATCTTTCTTTACTTTGCTGCTTCCGATAGAAATCTTTACAGAAAGTCTACTTGGCTTTTCGTGCAGTCAATTTTTCAGTTGAGGAAAGACAACCCAGAACAGTGCGGAACGTTACAGGAATACATGTTTATCCGGAGATTTAACAACTACTGGGCGGCTCTTTCTGCTGAGTCGGTGATCCAAATGACGTTAATGAAAAGTATGGAAACGAGTGGATATCTGACGAGAGGTAGAGACATGACTGAATTACAGCGGACAGTTAGGACATCTGCTATGCCTACTTTGGTTCTTGTTAACGAATGCATGGAGAATCGCACTGGACTCGAGGTTTTGACTATTGAAAATTACGAAGAAGTATTATCTTCGAGCAGAGCTAGAGATCTGGTGGATATCGAAAGATAGTTCAATATATTGAGCCCCTAGAACCCTTCAGGTGGAATTTACGGCTGTTAAACGTGCTTACTGGTGTCCATGCTTTATCATAGGTAAACGCAGACGTTGCCAAATCTGGTGGGAGGGGGTGATTCTGAAGGACATAAAAGGGAAACACATTGACAAATGTTTTCAGGAGAAAGGAAAAAGCTGTTCCTTTGGCTGAGAAGACATAAATGGTGATAGATAGCGAGAGGGGAATGGTCGTCTTAGCTCAAATCTTCCAACGTCTAGCTGCAGTGGCTAGTTGTGACTTGACCGAGGCTGAATTCCATACCTACCGACTTTTACTTGACAGTTACAGAGAGCGATGATTCAATTGAAAATTTAGTGTGGGATGTTGCATTAAATAAGCTAATAAAGACAAGTGAGTTTTATAATAAAACTAGCTGTTAGGGTGGCGCTTCGCGCCACCCCAACACCTAGTTGGTGGGGGCGCTTCGCGCCCCCCAAGCCCCCCGCGCGCGTAAGTCGTTACGCGCCATATTAGTTAAGCGCCATTGTAGTTGTGTCCCTGTGTCCCACCTGCGAATATATATATATATATATATATATATATATATATATATATATATATATATATATATATATATATGTATATATATATATATATATATATATATATATATATATATATATATATATATATATATATATATATATATTTTTAACTACGTAAAACTTGCGAATATACACATTCTTGGCTGTCCCACTGTCTGTGCATATAAATAGATTTTCAGGTTAACCGACTCTTGAACGTGCAGCATATAATTGTCCATGGGAAAAACAATCTGTATTCAGATTTATACCTCATTATTCTAATGATTGGCCTTGAGCTTTGTTGATGGTGATTGCTAATTGAACATTCCCTGTGTCCCCGTCGTCATTTATATATCCCCCTGTGCCCCCCCCGGCGTCCCCGTTGTTGTTGTTTCCCTGTGTCCCGGTGTCCCAGTCGGTAATTTCTCTTTGAGTGTCGCGGTTGTCATTTATATTCCCTGTGTCCCGGTCGTCTTTTTTGTCCCGGTCGTCATTTGTGTTCCGGTGTCCCGGTCTGTAATTTCTCTTTGAGTGTCCTGGCCGTCATTTATAATCCCTGTGTCCCAGTCGTCATTTGTGTCCCGGTGCTTTGTTGATGGTGATTGCTAACCGAACATTCCTTGTGTCCCGGTCGCTTTCTCTTTGAGTATCCCGGTTGTCATTTATGTTCCCTATGTCCCGGTGTCCCGATCGTCATTTGTGTCCCGATGTCCCGGTCAGTAATTTCGTCATTCGACAAACATGACGTCAGTCGACACACAAACATGACGTCACTCGACACACGGACACACAGACAACTTATTTTTATATATATAGATAGATACAGTTTCTTTTTTAGTTTTTTCTTTTCTTAGTTTTTTTTTCTTTTTTAGTTTTTCTTTTTTTTAGTTTCTTCTTTTTATTGATTTGTTTTCTTCAATTTGTCAATGTTCATTCTAACATTGACACTTTGAAAAATCTTTACGTGCCAAGCATGCTAAAGCTTCAACAATTTATAATAAACCTCAAAATTTTGGGTATCTGTTTTAAGGTTTTCGAATTACTTTAATCTATTGTCAAAATATATTGAAATATTTGTGCAATTCCCTTTTTTTTAGTTTTTTCTGTTTTTTAGTTTTTTGCTTTTTTTAGTTTTTTTTCTTTTTAGTTTTTTACCTTTTTTATTTTTTTTTATTTTTTTTTTTTACGTTTTTTCTTTTTAGGCTTTAAATTTTTTATTTTTTTTTTATTTTTAGTTTTTTTTTTAGTTGTTTAACTTTTTTCTTTTTTCAGTTTTCTTTTTCTTCTTTATTTTTCAGCGTCACTATGAAATACATATCACCGAACCTTTGGTTTTTTAACTAAAATCTGGTAGGCATTGATGACCTTATCCAAGTCAAAATCCCAAAACCAAGCATCATCGCTATCATTTTTTATATTCCCTCTGCCCCGGTGTCCCGGTCGTCATTTGTGTTCTGGTGTCCCTGTCTGTAATTTCTCTCTGAGTGTCCTGGTCGTCATTTATATTCCCTGTGTCCCAGTCGTCATTTGTGTCCCGGCGCTTTGTTGATGGTGATTGCTAATCGAACATTCCTTGTGTCCCGGTCGCTTTCTCTTTGAGTATCCCGGTCGTCATTTATATTCCCTATGTCCCGGTGTCGCGGTCGTCATTTGTGTCCCGATGTCCTGGTCTGTAATTTTGTCAGTCGACAAACATGACGTCAGTCGACACACAAACATGACGTCACTCGACACACAGACACACAGACAACTTATTTATATATATATATATATAGATAGATACAGTTTCTTTTTTAGTTTTTTTTCTTTTTTAGTTTTTTCTTTTCTTAGTTTTTTTTCTTTTTTAGTTTTTCTTTTTTTTTAGTTTCTTATTTTTATTGATTTGTTTTCTTCAATTTGTCAATGTTCATTCTAACATTGACACTTGGAAAAATCTTTACGTGCCAAGCATGCTAAAGCTCCAACACTTTATAATAAACCTCAAATTTGGGTGTCTGTTTTAAGGTTTTCGAATTACTTTAATCTATTATCAAAATATATTGAAATATTTGTGCAATTCCCAGTTTTTTTTTTAGTTTTTTCTGTTTTTAGTTTTTAGCTTTTTTTAGTTTTTTCTTTTTTCAGTTTTCTTTTTCTTCTTTATTTTCCAGCGTCACTATGAAATACATGTCGCCGAACCTTTGTTTTTTTTTAACTAAAATCTGGTAGGCATTGATGACCTTATCCAAGTCAAAATCCCAAACCCAATAATCATCGCTATCATTTTCGGTTTTGATACGTTTTGACTCTCACTGTCCAGGTGGATTTTCATCTAACTGCGCGGTTTTGCGTTCATTAGCCGCAAGACTTTTGGCATTAACCCTTTGAGCAGATTCCTCCGCTGTTTCTTCTGCCATTGTAGGATTTATACTAAAATTTCTCTTTGAATTAACTATTTGAGCATATTCCTCGGCTGTTTCTTTTGTCATTTTAAGATCTATACTAAAAATTCCTCTTCACGTGCCAAGCTTGCTAAAGCTCAGCAATTTATAATAAACCCCAAATTTTAAGTTTCTGTTTTAAGGTTTTCGAATTACTTCAATCTATTGTCAAAATATTTCGAAATATTTATGCAATTCCCTGTTTTTACATTTTAGTTTGTTTTCTTTTTCTTCTTTATTTTTCAGACGTCATATGCAAAACCTCAACACAAAAATACATACAACTTATTTATATATATATATATATATATATATATATATATATATATATATATATATATATATATATATATATATATATATAGAAGATATAATCTGGCGTAACAGACATAGTGTAACAGATATAACACACAAACAACTTATTTTTATATATATAGACAAAAAAATTCTCATTGAATACAAAAAGAGATAAATTAAGAGCAAAATTATACTTTACAGGAGGTAATGTGATCCATAATTTTCGCTTTAAGATCAATATGTGGTGAATGCAAGTGTTCCATCACCTGTAGTTGTTGCTGATTAAGCACTTTACACTTAGATGAAAACTTTTAAAGATAAAAATTCTGTTCAAGAATTCTATTCAAGAAGAATTTTTTGCTTATTTTTGCTTTTATTAATAAAAAAATTACATTTATTATTTTTTATTATTATTTTTACTCTTAGGGCTCTGAAAATAATATTGTGTATTGGTATGTTTCAGCAAATGTTTTACAATTTTTCACAGTGGAGGAAATATACAGTTTGACATCGGCAAAATTGTCACTGAATTTTTTCACACCAAAATGTTTAGAAAAATCCACACAAATATACAACAAATAAACCCGAATCCCCCTTGCACAAGAGTCCCAAATTTTCCCTCGAAGGGGGAAATGAGGGATGAAAGCAATTTTTGTGTTTATAAATACTTTAGAGTTTAGACAGTCGTTTCCTATCAAATCAAGCATGAAGAATCTCAATGTGACGTCAGAAAGCTTGTTTTTTGTAACCCCAATATCAATTTTGACCTTTATCGAAAGGGGGGAGGGTAAAGCACGCAGATCACTATTTACCGGATTCCTGTAGCTAAAAGACCCTTTTATATCAAATAAAGTACTGTGTTGCCAAATATGAGGTCAAAAAGCAGTTTTTTACTTTTTACCTGATTTCCCCGTCTAAGGTGCCTATAACATATAGGGTTGCTAAATAAAGTATCTTGAAAACCAATTTGTGATTGAGATCAAAACTAAAGATCAATCTACTTAGGTCTATATACTCTTAAGCTCAAATTAAGAAAGAATGTTTAGAAGGTAAATTAATTGCAAAAATATTTTGATTTAAAGCACAACCTAATGCCAATTCTTCTTCCTGCTTGTCTTCATTATCATCCTCATCCTGTCTTGCTGAAGTTATAATACATAACACCCCTTCACACTCCCCGCAGGCAGAGGTGCAGGGAAAACCGTTTCAGTAGCAGCTGCACCTGAGACTCACACCCCTGGTGCACTGGCATCACGTCGACTTCAGCAGATCTTCCAGCACTGTCGAAGCATCTGTCATAAAGGGAAGATACACATTCCGTGACAAAAAGAGGTACCCACTCCACTTTTCGGAATTTACTGAATTGTAAGTGTCTTAACACATCATTATTTGCAAATAGCACATGTAAAAGTAGTATTGTGCAGCAGCCAAAGTTGTTGGAAGCCATTCAATCGGAAAGAAAACATTTGCACTCACAACCAAAATTGTCACTGCTCGCATCCACACATTCTTTAATGCCTTCTCATTACTTTTCCCTTAGTTTATGTGGAGCAAAGCTTTCACTCGAGCTTCGGCGATCTCCTGGTGGTCGGACCCCCGTGTCATGAAAATCTTACATTCATAGAATTCTCATCTTTGAGAGACAAGGAAACCACTCCTGCTAAGCCGTGAAGTCTAAATTTTGAATAACAACAAGATATTGTGTAGCAAACGAGCAAATTTTCTGCTGCTTGGTTTTGCAGCTAAGTTTCAGTGCAGTTGACTATAGTTTGTACAAATAAAATATTGGTATCATCCTAAGCATGTTGAGCTATACATTTTTAGTTCACTAGCATCTCAGTAAGTTAGTCAATTGAAACTTGTCGTTGTTGGTGCATCAATTTAAGAATCAAAACTACCGCTGCCTGGCCAAAATATCTTGTTACATAGTCTGCATAATATCCTGCCACCTCATTTTATGTGGATCCAGCGGTCGATAGAATGTTTTTGAACTAGCCGGAAGCCGTCCAAAACTCTCTGGAAGGTTGGTAATGTCACTGCACCGTCATGCACCTCAATTTTCATTGGTGTGTTTGTTAGTGAGGCTTTGTCAGCTGTCTTCATCAACTTAAACGAACTACAGAGCAATGTTATAAAAGTACAGAACTTAACGACAGAACATCGGTCAAGTCATAACCACGAGTGCTAACCACTACAGCTAGACATTGGAAGATTTGTGCTTAGTCGACCATTCCCCTCTAACTATATATTACCACGGATGTCTTCTCAGCCATAGGAACAGCTTTCTCCTTTGTCCTGAAAATATATTTGTCAATGTGTTTCCCTTCTAGGTCCTTCAGAATCACCCCCCCCCCGTAGAATTGGCAACGTCTACGATTATAGATGATGAAGCAAGGACACCCGTAACCACGCTCAACAGCTGTAAATTCCACCAGAAGGATTATAGGGACTCAATATATAGAACTATCTTTTTTTGCGGTTTCCATTCCTCAGTGTCATTCTTTAGGTGATCTAATCAGTGGTAATGGTAATCAGTAATCTGCCATAGTATTTTCCGATACCTTTGAACAACTGCTTTACTAGAAGACAAAGTGTATCGTCAATGTAAAGCCTGCCACAAGTGCTTTTGAAAAATGCTATAGCTGTCCTAGGAGGATTTCACACATGCATGAGTTTTCCAAAAGCCACTAGCTTCCTTATGCCTGACTTGGAACTTTTAGAAATCTTAAATCATTTATGCGTGCCTAACACTGGGCGTAGTATGTTACAAAGTAAATCTTTCTCTTGTGCGTGCTCCTGCAGGCCATGGTTTGTTGGAGGTGGCCCTTTATTTGAACCTTTCATTGTTGATGTCAGAACCTCTTAAAATGCAAAACAGGTGTTTGCTCCTTGAAGGAGATACCTTTGGCGAAGCACAGGTGCCGGAAGAATCAGAACTTTTCCATGAAATAGTTCATAGTGTAAAAGAACGGTTATTCATGTTAAAAAATGTGCATTGTTGGTTTCATAGTTAAACTTTTTGGAATCTTGAGAAAGAACCTGAAAGTTGAACGAACTGGAAACCTTTAGCTTTATGTGCCATCATTGCTAGACATCTTTCTTTACTTTGCTGCTTCCGATAGCAATCTTTACACAAAGTCTAATTGGCTTTTCGTACAGTGGATTTTTCAGTTGAGGAAAAACCCTCCTCACCCACGTCGTATTTCCCCAAATGCATCTGACAGATATTTGTAGATAGCCATTTGTTCAAAAATACTTCAAAGATCATATTTTAAGGCCATTCAGGTTGACAAAATATCCAAAGTCCGGGCAAGGGTTGTAAGTTATGTCTCACGGGCATCTCAGTGAAGGGGTGGTGATGTGAACTTTAAAAGAGACTCGTTTGATTGGAAATCTGTAGTTCTGGTTCTCTTAAAGAGTCAAACATAATGCAGATTTTCATTGTCATTTTAGATTGTCATCTTATAACCCGTAGTCTAAAAATCGTATAATAATCTTTTTAGGGTGATTAATGCGAAATATATCTAAACCTGTGGAAACTAGACCTCCAATAAATCATTTAATTACAGGAGAATGACGCTTTTGTAAATGTTATATGTTTGAAATATTTTGCCTAGTATGACTAAAAATATTTGCCTGGTATGACAGTAAAATAAAAGCTGCTTGAACTTAGTCTTAGTCCATATACTGGGAAGGGGGCAAAGGAAACTAAAAAAGAAGGTAATGCAGTGTGAAACAACAAAGATTTTGATGTTCCATAGTCTTGGTTTTGTTCATTTAAAAACTTTGCCAAGGACGGATTACCGTAATGTGTTAATAAGCCCTAAGCTTGCTGAACGCTGGTTAGGTTATATGTTTGAAATATTTTGCCTAGTATAACAGTAAATATTTGCCTAGTATGACAGCAAAATACAAGCTGGTTGAACCAATACCATCATTGTTAAAGTAACTGGTTGACGAAAAAAATCCTTAGTCCATATACTGGGAGGGGGCACAGAAAACCGAAAAAGAAGGTAATGCAGTGTGAAAAAAACAAAGATTTTGATGTTCCATAGTCTAGGTTTTATTCATTTAAAAACTTTGCCAGGGATGGATTTCCGTAAAGTGTTAATAAGCTTGCCATAAGCTTGCTGAACGCTGGCAAACTGACATCTTTATTTAACTTGATCTAGAGGACAGTTTCAAAGAAATTTTTAAATTTATAAGCTTGTTATTGGAAATCATTGAAACTTCCCCTCACAGAGCCTGCTGAAAATCTCGTAAGCATGATATGAATCAAAATTATTAACATTATAGCTCGGGTACCATAGTAGAAAAAGAGATACATCATGGGGTTCTATATTTAATGTTCTTTCCAAATATAATAATTACTGTCATCTAAAATAGACCTACTAGATAAAGATGTGGGATTGACCATCTTCAGAAGGAGACATGCTAGAAGAAAGAGACACATTTTCTGATTGCTAATTTTTAGCTTATTTTCAGGAATTGGCTCCTGTTTTTTGACAGTTTATCCACTTTTTCCCCTCTAACAATCTTATATAGCCTTAGGCTATATAGAAAAAGTAACACAATAAGTGATGGAGCCTGATTCAAAAACAGGTGAAAATAAAGAAAAAAAAGGGAAATATGATTCATTGATATTTTCTGAATAGTAAAAATTAAGAATTTCATCATTTGTTTTTTTTTCATTTCTTTTATATGGCCTAGCCCTATATGAGAACACTAAAGGAGGGCAAGGAATAAATTGTTAAAAACACAAACCAAAATATGACCATAAAATTACCAATATAAAAATGTGTCTCTTTTTGTTCTAGTATTTCTCCTTCTGAAGAGGCCTTATTCAAGAATTTTACTGCCATCACACTTGCATCCCAGGTAGCCTAGTAGGCATAGTTAAGGACTGGAGAGCAGTTGAAAGAAGCCCCCAAAAATATCAAAACTACTTTTAAATCATCTTAGTTTGGGGTTCAGCATATTTCCCTCAAGAATATCAGGTGTTGCATTTCAGCATTTCTGGTGTTGCAAAAATACCCTAATATTCAGCAGCCATACCAAAAAAAATTTTGGTATACTGATTGTTGACAAGTAAAAATTTGATCTTCATGCCAATATTGCAAGAATAGCAGCCAACCAACCCCCTTTGCAAAATTAAGAGAACATCTAAGAGTTCATTGATTTCAGTTACATCCAGTCTTGTTAAATTGTTAATTTGGTCTAAGCTGGAATTTGATATGTGCTTTGCAACTCTTTTAGCCTAAGTAGTAGAATTAAAAGGTCCTAGAGTTAGCTCAAAGGTAATTGACAAAATGCATTAAAGGAATCCAGAATCTGCCATATCTATCTAGACTTAATATGCTTAAAATACTAATGCTTGTCTACTATTTTAGATGAAGGGGCGAGTATTACAATCTTGATTCTACTAAATCCTGATTTTGCCATGTCTAACCTTTTCCACATGCATCAACCATATCAAATAAGAAGAAATGCTAAGAAATTGTTAAAGATTGGTACCAACATAAAACCTAAAAAATTTTTTCATCAACCAAGTTGGCAACTTGAGGGCTTTCCTTAGTAAAGCCTGGGTGTCATGGACATTTCAATGATGATCAATTTAAAAGCCTACTTGACGGGGAATGGTACAGCAAGCCATGAAGGTCACTTTTAAAAACCAGATAAGGCATTTCACTACCATCACAATGGGAATGAGATGGTCCAATCAATGGCAATCTCTATCAGAGAAAAGCATTCTTGGACAATGTTTTCTTTCTTTTAACTAATCTTCAAATATGGCATAGAACTGAGGGAACAACACTGTCTGCATCTAGATTCCAAGAGAAACTCTCTTAAGCTAGATTTTAAAATATTTTTTGAGATTAATTTAACAGAATTTTTTCACACAACCTTCTGAACATTACAAATAGAGAAGGAATCAAGAGGAAAATTTCTATAATCTGATGTGAGCTGCATATCCATCCCTTGTAGTTTCAATCATATAGACTTATAATGTCCCAATTTAACAAAAATGCACTAGCCTGGAATTAGACTCAAATTTTCAGGGAGTGATTCATGGCCCAGACTAAAGCCTGAAAAGGTGTTTTTAAATTCTTGCTTCCAAGCTACCATTATTTTTTGGGGGGCCTCCAAAATGAGGTAGTGTCTCATTTTTAATATTAAAAATGTAAAAAACAGGGGTCCACTACACTTCCTAGTATGTTCCACTTTAGTATTTATACAAATATACCACATTGAAACCTTATCATCAAGTAAATAGGTGAGCCTATTTAATGGCAAAATTGTGAAAATGTAATATACTTCCTGTTTCACCATGTTTGCTCAAGTCAAATTGTTTCCCCTGATAGGTAAGGGTCTTCTACTTACTAAAATCTGTCAGTTCAATATAAGATTGTCTTGTTGTAAAGCTTTCAAAATGGTATGAATGCTCCTTCTACATCTGCCAATAGGACAGAAATAGAATCACTGAAAAACAATAAATCATTGAAAACAAGAATTTTTTTTCATTGAAAAACGTGAAAAGAAATCATCAAAAAAGAAAATCAGACTAGGTCATTATTTTTGCTTTTCTAAATATTTCTTTTAACCAGCTCCAAAAAAAGAACTGACATAAATGTGCAGAGGATTTTTACTGTTATTAGTCACATTTCAGCTAATGCCAGTACTATTTGTGTGACATTTATCTCTGCATCAGCATGCAGTACAAAATGTCTCTTGCAAGTAGAACAAAGTGAATCTGAACAATATCTGTATATTTTCCTCACAAATTAGAAATCTTATGCTCACAATTAAGCAGTACAAGCCTATGCTCTTTATCTATTGTTATCAGTTTTAATATGCAGCAGCTCTAGGAGACCAAGCTTTGCTTGGTGAAGGGAATTTTGAAGAAAAAAAATATTTAGAGACCCCTACCCCTTCCAGAAATGTATACTTCCCATATCCTGACTTACACAAAAAATCTTTTGTATAATTTTTCTATATTTTGTTTTATAACAAGGATACAAAGGGGAAGGTAATTTTCAAACTAGGCATCAATTTTTCCCATCCAATTGGCATCCCTGGTAAGTTATAATTAATGTAAGGTTTCTACCACAATGCTACCAAGAATCATTCTAATTTTCTGGATATTCATAATAAAATAAAGCTCAGTAAATAAATTCACAATTCAACAACAATTCACACATTGTTTTTGAATATTTTAACTAAGAATATTTTCGCTATTTCAAATGTAAGGAAAATTTCCAGGAAGATTTTCTATAGAGGAGGTTTTCCACAGGTGCGGGAGGAAATTTATCTGCAAGTTTTTTCATTGGACAACATCCTTTTTTGCCTTTTTTTTTATTTAAAAAAAGAGAAATCAACCCAAAGCAGTTTTTGGTTGCCTTTTGTTGCTTTATGATTGCCTTATAAAGTCAAATTTATAAAGAGCAATTAAATATAAAAATTGGTTTATAAATTAGCCCATAATTAGCATACTATGATGTCTATGTTGATGGCCCAGCCTTTCCATTCCAGAAATGTCACCGAAATTGCACTTTTGGTGCACCATTTGGCACTTTATGACACCCCTTTCAAGTCTAGACATAAAAAAAGGATAAAATATAAGACTTGTCTTTTACAAGTCCTTAAACAGCTCTCTATGATGTTCCAGTGCCTCAATAGCGACAAAGAAAAATAAGAGGACATATCACTGCTGCCCATGTAAAAAAGTGATATGTTCTTGTTGTTCAATGAGTATTGTGTGTTGTGCAATTTTCCTGTATAAGGTTTTAACAATTTAAAGGGTGTACATTTTGATTTGCTGATATGTCATTTGCAAATCGCACGCCGTTGAACAACGCAATTCACAGGGCTGCTGGAATGGTATGCAGTTCAATCACGAGACTTTGTCTCCTATGATGGGTGTGGTAGTTGAAGGAAGTGGAAGGGGGATATACATTCTAATATTGACGGTAAAGCTGGCAAAGAATCTGAGCTTATTAAACTCACCATCACCCACCCAAAGTTATTACAGTACACTAGTATCGTCTATACCAACTCATTTCTGACAGCCTTAGTAAAAGCTGAGTCCACTACTTAATTTATGTTTGTTTGATTTGTGTGCATTGTTTAATTATGTATTCTGTAATATTTTTGAATTTAACCAGGTAACATCTGTGCTAAATGGTAACATTTTTTTTGTAGTCGCTTGAAGAAAAGTGTCCTATTGAAGACATAGGGAAGGAGCAGGCTATCTTTACTTTTTAACCGCTTGGCACCCCCCCTCCCATTCAGGGGAAGAGTTCTCATGTGGTCGCAGGATAGGGGCAGCTGGGCTGCTTCATGTTTTTAAGTCATAAATTCAGATTAAGCGCGTCCGTATATTCATAAGTGTTTTCTGATTGCCTCCACTGCTTTGGACTGAATAACCCTGTTCAAGTCACTGTCTTGTCTACATCTCTGTTCTAAACTTGCTTTTTCATCATCTGAGACTTCTTTTAGACTAATTGAGGCGCACAGTAGCAGCTGAAAATTCTAAAATATTAATTACGATATGGGGTAGTAGGCTCTATTGGATGTCTAATGGGGTCTGTATACACTATGACCATGGACAGCCAAGCTTTTTTGGAGCTCGCAATTTTTACCAAGTTGGAAAAGATGCACGCTTGAAGTATTGTTTTGTCTTGGCTTGGCTAAGCTGCCACCTGGCATGCTCAAACTACTTAATGCTTCTTTTCTGTAGACGCTCCATCCAGCTGGGACTTCCCACAGATACTTAGTTATACAGATAAGAGATTCTCAATAATCGTCTTCCAGAGGACGTTTCGTTTGAACTAGCCAAGGCAATAGGGAAATCAACAAATATTTGGATGGCTTCCTCTTTGTGTCAAAGTTATGTCTGAAATACATCTCAAGCTGATCATTTTACTCACCTTATTTCACTCATCTATTTTCAATCAAATTTACATAATAATTTAATTTAATGGTAATTTGGCTATAATATTTTATAGTTAAATAAAATATTAATAGCAATTTAATAATATTACTATTAATAATAATTATACTACTACTACTACTAGAAAGCGGGATAGGACCACATTTTTCGTACAGCCTACTGATTGAAATACGGTCAGTCAGCCGGGTGCCCAGAACAATCCGTAGGCAATTTAGATGGAAAACATCTAGTAAATTTTCATCTGCTTTTTGGAGCACCCATGCTTCAGAACCATATTTGACCACTGTCATCACTGTAGCTTCCAATATTCTAATCTTGGTTTGTAGACTTATCTTTCTATTCTTCCAAACTTTTTTTAACTGTGAAAAAACACCCAGAGCCTTAGCTATTCTACTTTTAACATCTTCACTGCTCCCACCATCTTTACTAATAATACTAACAAGGTAACTGAAGCTCCCAACCTGATCATTTTTTTCGGTACCTAATGTCACCAGTTCATCTTCACTTATTCCTAGCCTTAGTGACTTAGTCTTCTTAACATTAATTTTCAAGCCTATTTCAGCACCCTGAACTCGCAAAACCTCTAAAACTTCATTCATTTTGCTCACACTTTCATCTAATATGCTTAAATCATCAGCATAATCTTCCCCATTTGATCCCGTGGTCTCTAATTGCCTTTCCTGTGCTCCTTAAGATGAAGTCCATCAATATGATCCATATAAAGGGGGATATAACACAACCCTGCTTAACTCCTGATTTAATACAAAACCAATTGCTAACCTCATTTCCTACCTTAACCGCAGAAGTATTATTCTCGTACATAGCACAAATCACTTTAATGTATTTTTCTGGTATACCATATAACGATAAGACCTTTGTTAACGCTCTTCTATCAACATAATCGAAAGCTTGCTCATAATCGATAAAACTGAGGACCAAAGGTGTTTGACAACCAAGGGACTTCTCAATTATTAACCTAAGAGTGAAAACTTGGTCGAAACATCCTCTACCTTTTCTAAAACCGCATTGTTCTTCCCTTAAAACTTTGTCTACACAATCTCTCAGTCTAAAAAGTATCATATTACTCAGTAATTTGCTACCTACAGAGACCAGACTAATGCATAGATAATTACGACACTCACTCTTGTCACCTTTCTTATACAGTGGTTTAATTAAGTTGTTCCTAAAATCCTTGGGTTCTTCCCCTTTTTCAAAAATCATATTCATAATCTTCAGTAGCTTATTCCTAACCTCAGAGCCACCATATTTAAGAAACTCATTAATCATACTATCAGCACCTGGAGCCTCATTATTTTTTAATCGTTTTAGTACTGTCGCTAATTCTTCCTCACTAAATAAATCTTCCTTCACATGCAAGGTATCTCAAACTTTTTCATTTTCATCTATATCTTTTCCTGCAACTGTATCTCGGTTTAGCACATTCTCAAAATGTTCCTAGTTGCAGTCTTAGCACTCTTCCCTAAGACACCATCATCAACTTCACAAATTGTTTTTCTGAAATTATTCCATCCATCTTCCACATTGTCAAATTTTAAACTCTCAAGTTTAGTATTCAGCCGTTCCTGGAAATTTTTTCTCAAATTTTCATCCTTGAGTCTACCAACATCATAACTTTCCGGGAGGTAGTTACCCTTCCGAAATTTCAGCTTTAAATTAACCTTAGACACTACTAGATGGTGATCTTTACTTTAACATCAATAACAGCACTCCTATACACCCTAGTATCTTGTATTGATCCTGCTAGTCTTCTGTTTACAATAACATAATCAATAAGGTTTGCTGAACCATCACGTGAATACCGTGTCAACTTATGGGCCATTTTGTGACCAAACACCGTATTGGTTATAACTAGGTTGTTAAACGTACAAAATTGCAAAATCCTATAGCCATTACTGTTTTTTTTTCCTACACCAAATTTACCTAGGCTAGGATACCATCTATCCCTATTTCTACCAAACTGAGCATTAAAGTCTCCTAGCAAAAACACCATATTTCTACCTGGTAGCCTGTCTATTTGCTCCTGTAACTGTAAGTAAAATTCATCTGAGTCACTAGTATCTCCATCAGTTGGTTCAACGGGGGCATATACTACTATAACTGATACCCTGAACTTTTTATTACTTCTTATTTTACGTTAATAATAAACAATTAATGTTACGTTAATAATTTTACTTTTATTTAATTCGTAGTAATTTAGCATAGATGATAAACTAAAATTATATCCTCTTATCTTATTTATAAATCTTGACTCGTTCCCAAGAAGCTAAGAATCAATTAGTGTAGAAATTAGTATCAAATAGGCTGTGAATTTTAGCCTACGTTGGAAAAAAAAATCCCAAATAGCGACATGGCTCAATAGATATATCAAAAGAATTTACTTATTCTGCTGATTCCAAATATATAAGTTTAATCAAGTTTAGTGATACCCATCAAAGATTACGAGCCTGAGAAGATTTGCCTTATCTTAAAAAAGGGGGGAGACACCCCTTAAAAGTCAAAGAATCTTAATGAAAACCACACCATCAGATTCAGCATGTCAGAGAACTTCATTCTAGTGGTTTCAACCTCCTATCTGCAAAAATGTGAAGTTTTCTATTTTATGTCAGAAGAAAGTTCACAGATGCGTGTTTATTTCTTCTTTTTTGTGGCACTTGGTATTAAACCAAGTGACATATAGCAATCGCAAATTCTGTCGGTCCCGGTTTTGCTACTTTAGGCACTTCCAGGTAAGCTAGGACGATGAAATTTGGCGGGCGCATCAGGGACCGGACCAGATTAAATTAGAAATAGTCGTTTTCCCGATTTGACCATTTGGGGGGAGATTGGGGGGCCCGTTAATTCGGAAGAAATAGAAAAATTGAAGTATTTTTAACTTACGACCGGTTGATCAGATCTTAATGAAATTTGATGTTTGGAAGTATATCGTGTCTCAGAGCTGTTATTTTAAATCCCGACCGGGTCTAGTGACATTGGGGGGAGTTGGGAGGGGGAAACCTAAAATCTTGGAAAACGCTTAGAGTGGAGAGATCGGGATGGAACTTAGTGGAAAAAATAAGCACAAGTCCTAGATACATGATTGACATAACCTGAACGGATCCGCTCTCTTCGGGGTAGTTGGGGGGGGGGGGGTTAATTCTGAAAAATTAGAAAAAATGAGGTATTTTTAACTTACGAACGGGTGATCGGATATCTGGTGACATTGGGGGGAGTTTGGGGTGGGGGAACCTAAAATCATGGAAAACGCTTAGATTGGAGGGATCGGGATGAAACTTGGTGAGAAAAATATGCAGAAGTGTTAGATACGTGATTTACATAATTGCAACGGATCCGCTCTATTGGGAGGGGGGGGTTCATTCTGAAAAATTACAAAAAATGACGTATTTTTAACTTACGAAGGAGTGATCGGATCTTCATGAAACTTCATATTTAGAAAGACCTCGTAACTCAGATCTCTTATTTTAAATCTCAACCGGATCCAGCGTAATTGGGGGGAGGCAGTTGGGGGGACTGGAAATCTTAGAAAATACTTAAAGCGGTGAGATTAGGATGAAACTGAATGGGAAGAATAAAAACCTTTCTAAGATATGTGACTGACATAACCGGATCGGATCTGCTCTCTTTGGTGGAGTTGGGGGGGGGGGGTAATTTTGAAAATTTAGGTGTTTGTAACTTACGAAAGGGTAACCAGATCTGAATGAAATTTGATATTTAGAAGGACCTTGTGCTTTAAAGCTCTAATTTTAAATTCCGACCAGATCCCTTGACATTGGGGGAGTTGGAGGGGGAAACCAGAATTCTTGCAAAACGGGAAAATGGGGTATTTTATCTTAGGAATAGGTGATCGGATCTTAATGAAATTTGATATTTAGAAGGAATTCATGTCTCAGAGCTCTTATTTCAAATCCCGACCAGATCTTTGATATTGGGGGGGTTGGAGGGGGAAATCTTGGAAAACACTTGGAGTGGAGGAATCGGGATGCAGCTTGGTGGATAGAATAAGAAAATGTCCTTGATACTTGATTGACGGAACCGTACTGGGTTCGCTCTCTTTGGGGGAGGGGAGTTGGGGGCAGGGATTCATTGATTTGGCGAGTTTGGTGCTTCTGGACGTGCTAGGACGATGAAAATTGGTAGGCGTGGCAGGGAGCTGCACAAATTGACTTGGTAAAGTCGTAAAGGGAGAGTAAAAATTAGAAAAAATTAGGTATTTATAACTTACAAGTGGGTGATCGGATCTTAATGAATTTTGATTTTTAGAATGACATCGTGACTCAGAGCTCTTATTTTAAATCCTGACCGGCATTAAGCCTCTTATTTTCCTTTTAAATCAATCTATGGATTCATAGAATTTTGTTAGAGCTCATACAATATGATCTCATGGCTCTTCTTGCCTCGTCACAAGTGCCATATGAGCTCTTAGCTCTTGTTTTGTTTGTTTTTCCAAAGGGTCATCGTCTAGGCTCAGTGGTCCTAGAATAATGGGAAATGGCTTATTCGAACAGAAATTAAAAGTTTAAAAAAAAAAAAAACATTTTTTTTCTACTGAAAGTCATGAGCAACATTGAAGCTTAAAACGAACTGAAGTTATTACGTATATGAAGGAGGCTGCCCCCTCCTCAACGATTCGCACTTTACGCTAAAGTTTGAATTTTGTCTCAATTATTTTAGAAAGACTCCTGAGCCACAAGGTTTGTTTAATTAGAACAATAAGAAGCTTATTTAAATGTAGTAAAAAACTTTAGCGTAAAGAGCAAGGTGTCGAGGAGGGGGCAGCCTTCTTCGTATATGTAATAATTTCTGTTCGTTTTATATTTTAATGTTGCTCCTGACTTTCAGTCGGAAACGGCTTGTTGTTTTTTTAATAACTTAAAAGGCTTGTCGCTTATAGGTAGGCCTACTGGCCTGAGTAGAAATGTATCTCAATTTTGAGTCTAACCAAGACTTTTGTTGCAGCAGTCTATCCATTTAATTGGTTACAACAACCCCAAACCTCATAATACGGAAATGGCATAGACTTCCCCCTAGAAACTGCGTCAGAAATCCCGGGACAACAACAATTTTAATACGCTCTAAATTGTACTAAATCTAAATGCAGTTTTTCAACCATCAAATCATCTGTACTATCTCATATCCACCCTCCTTCCATTCCTCACAATTTTTTGTCTATAATATTTTTTGTCTAGCTGAATCTAATGATTAGTTCCGTAGTTTTCCTCCACTTTGGCTTGTGTAAAAATAACAAAACCACTCGAGTTTCAGTCCTAGTTTTGTAAACCTCAGCCTATATGTGTGATTAAATAAAAAAAAAACAAGTTTTTCTTAACTGAAAATAAGGAAAAGGGACAGAAATTACTCCGTATTTGAAATGGGCTTTTCCTTCTCGACGCCCCACTCTTTACGCTAAAGTTTGACTCTTTCTCACAACTCTAATTTTAAAACAATAAAAACTCTAATGTAAAGAGCAGGGCGTTGAGGAGGGGATAACCCCTTTCATATACGAAATAATTTCTCTTCGTTTTAAGTTTTAATGTTGCTCCCTACTTTCAGTTAAAAAACTTTTTTTTTTTTTTAATTTTTGAACGTCTTTGAATTAATGCAAATTTTGATTTTGGCTCACCCTACATGAATAATTAAAACGAAATTTGCATACTAATTTTCCTTTGTTTTTGGCTAAATGGCTTTCTCAAAGTTTTGATTGGAGAAATTTTGAGAAAAAGGGGGGAGGGGTCCTAGGTGCCCTCCAACTTTTTTGACTGCGTAAAAAGCCCACTAAAACTTAATTTTATTTATGAACGTTTTTATTAGTAATAGATATACATAACTTATAAAATTAACTTACGTAACGAACTTCTATATTCGTCTATTTTTATTCCGTATTTAAGGGTGTTCACCCCCTCGTGAATGCCTCGTTCTTTACACTAAAGTTCGAATTTTGTTCAAATTCTTTAAGAATGACCCCTGAATCACAAAGGCTGTTTAATTAAAATAAATAGCACTTTTGAAATTACTAAAATACTTTAGCGTAAAGAGCGAGGTATTGAGGAGGGAATTAACCCCCTCATATACGTAATAATTTCTGTTCGCTTTATATTTCAATGTCGTTCCCTACTTTCAGCTGAAAAAAACTATTTTTTTTATTTAGTGTTTTGAATGTTTTATAATTAATGCAAGTTTTGATTTTGGCTCACCATACATGAATAATTAAAATGGAATTTGTATATAATTTTAATCTTTTTTTGGCTAAATGGCTTTTTCATAGTTTTGATCGGACGATTTTGAGAAAAAAG